>NW_027186540.1:12775115-12836771 GCF_028583685.1 Petaurus breviceps papuanus
GATAGATAGATAGATAGATAGATAGATAGATAGATAGATAGATAGATAGATAGCTAATTGTATGGGGCTGAACTAATTCCTCCTTGTCTGCTAAAAAGATTCCTGTTGGGAGGCATCAGGATGGGACAGATGCATCAGACATCATGAAGCCATCTCTCTTTGACCTGCTCCATTTGGAAGAGGGGAGTGTATATGGTAAACTACTGGGAAAGCAATTATGGGTGTTGTAGGCAGTGCTCCCCTCTAATGGTTCAGTAGTTCTCTCCTTTCATTTCAAGTAATTCATATACTAGGCATCAAACAGGACCTTGAAGAAAATTTATCTGAGAGCATGGACTTAGAGGAGCCTGTGAAGGAAAGAAGGACAGAGAGAGTATTTATATTGGGGTTTTGTGTAGCCATGAAGAAAGCTATATTTTTTCACAGGCAAATGGTATTCTCATGGTTCCAAGCAAAGGTCCCCCTAGGTACATCAAAATGCTTTGGCATTGAAGGAGGAGACAAAAGTATTGAAATACCAGCCCTAAAGAGACCAGATTGGGCATGTGATGGCTGATTGCAAGAGGAGCCCCATAAGAGGGTACTTTTACAATGATTTCTAAAGCCCCACATTATTTATTTGAATGAAGAAGAGGAGGAAGACATTAATAACAAATAACAGATCCTTTCTAGAATTTTAAAGCTGACAAAACAGTTGATCTTATTTGATCCTCACTGCGCTCTTGTGAAGTATGTACTATTATATTTCCATTTCATAGATAAATGCTTGAGGTTGTGTGGCTTACCCAGGGTCTCATAGCAAATATCTAAGACACAGGTCTTCCTGACTCCAAGCCTTCCGCTTTATCCACCTCAGCACACAGCAGCCACGTACAGTGCGTATAAGCTCCTTGAGGGGATAGCTGGTTTTGTGATTGTCTTTTTATCCCCATTGCCTGACATGTGGTATTTATATGCTAGGTTCTTGATGACTGATTGAGCTTAACAAAAAAGGGAAGATTTTGTGATGAATTTGTTGCTGTCTGAGACTAAATCCTTTCTAATTACTGACCATTATTTTTAACCACCTGATCCTGTGTTAGGGATTGCCCACTACATCTTAAAATCTTTGATATGCATCAAGAATATAGTCAAATCCCAAGAGTATCGAGTACAGATGATGTTAGATACATTTGTAGACATAAACATGTGTAGAGTGAGCAGTGGATGTTTTGGGGTATGGTAGCACATGGAGGCCATTCTCTATGTATGCCTGTGAGGGTAGTTTATGACACAGTTTTAGAGGACCCTCCAGATTGAACCAGTATTTTGATTGACCTTTATAGTGACATATATCACTTATAAGCTAATGGTCAAGTAGGAATATCTATCCAAGAGAAAGCGATTTCTCTGAAGCTCTGCTGGGTACCTGAAGTATGTTTTGGAGCAGTACTTTTTCATGGCCCACTTCACTTGCAAAATGCCGAGCATCTAGTGTTACACATACATATATATGTATACACACACATACACACACATATACACACACATACTGGTATATTGACCTAGGGGACCATTTTTTCCTTGTTATTGCTGGTTGATAAGAACTTCATATCCATGTGTATTTATTTATAATTTATAAAATTCTTAACTTAAAACCAAAAAAAAAACGTAAGCGTTGCCACATGCAGATTAGAACACAATAAGATTATATATGAAACTGTAGGTTTCTATTCCAGTCCACTTACTTTTTAAAAATGTATATAATATTTTAAGCTAGTGACTTTCAAAATTGCTCTGCTTGTCTTTGTTTCTTTCGGATCTTTTTCTGTACTCCTCTATGGATTAAAAAAAAAAACAACAAACTTTCAGTGGTCTTTATCTTTTTTTCTTCTTTTTCCCCCTGGATCCTTGTCTTGATCTCTACCTCCTGATGTGCCCAAATATTGGAAATTCAGGGCCTTCTTTGGTACATCTAGACAAAATGCTAAACTAAGGACCTTGGGCTTGAGTGTCCAGTTCTGAGCACTGAAGCACTCACAGAGGTTGCTCCCCCTCCTGGGAGTTTCTCAGTTCCTGCTGTGATTTTTGACTACTCTCAAGGCATCATGATGGAAATCCTCTGCTTTCACTGCCTTGTACGGTGCAAGTGTCTCTTACCATTCTCTGGTTATATTGGCTGATTGTTGGCAAATCTCCTTTCCCGTGGGATTCTGGCTGCCTTTTTGGTACAGTTTTGAGGTTGGATGAAGTCACTTCCAGTATTATTTTAACTTGTCCTTTATTTAGTTTTTTTGCTGCACTAGACCTGGGGAACTAGGCTTCCATTTATGAAGTCATCTTGACCAGAAGTCCTGGTATGTGTTCCAGTGATACATCAAATACTTGCATTAGCAGCATGGAAACAGTTCTGCAGGTGGGCCAACTGCTGGACACAAATCAAACTTTGATGCAAGGCACTGACTCTTTGGTGGGTAAGCTGACTCAAAGTGGATACCACCCAGATGGAGTCAAGAGTTTATTCCTGAGTAGACCATATGCACCTAGGAGTTCAAAGGTCCTTCAAGGCCACTGATGAATGTTACTGGGTGCCTTTCACCAAGAGGAAGGAAGCCCACAGCTGGGGTGGCACATTGAGGAGGAAGTCTAGAAAGTTAAGCTAGTTCAGCCCTGATAGATATCCAACTAGCCATTCCTTAATGAGATTTCCTCTTGGATCATGGGAAAAATGAACACACTATGGGGAACTTTTGAATGGATCATTTTAATTTGTTAATTTTTCCTTTCTTATCTTTCTTCTATAGGACCTTTCTGATCTTTGGGAACATATAGAGGATACCACCAGTCCCTCAGACTCAGTAGAAATCATCCTAGATTCCTATGTCTCACCCTCTCCACATCCAATCTGTTGCCAAAGTCTGTTGATTTCACTTTGCAACATCTCTTCAATATGCCCCCTTCTCTCCTCTGACATTGTAGCCTCTCTAGTATAGGCCCTCAGCACCTCATGCCTAGATTACTGCAATAACCTGCTGGTCGGGTGACCAACCTCAAGTTTTTTCCCCACTCCAATCCTTTCTCCATTCAGCCTCTAAAGTGATTTTTCTAATGTACAGGTGCAATCACATCACTCCCCTATTTAATAAAGTTGTTTCATCCAGGATCAAATACAAATTGCTCTGTTTGGCATTCAAAGCCCTTCATAACCTAACCTGGCCCTTTCCACTCTTCTTACACCTTATTCCCTGTGTTTGATACTATTGGTTGGGTTATAAGCTGCTCCAGGGCCTTGACCTGGGGTAAGAAAGAAAGAACATGTAATAACAGCATGTCTGACAGATTCAACCTAGAATTCACTCTCTTGACACTTGGTGACTTAACATAATTTTTGCTTGCTTATCCCTTTCTATTGTATAACTATGATTATTTTAAAATGATAATATTCATTATGTTATTAAATTGTTATATATGCATTATATAGAATAATATTATTCCATATGCATTATATAGAATAACATCTTATTATTAATGTATTATTTTATATTAAAAATTTATGATAAAATTCTTAAGATAAATGACTTGCCTAAGCAAAATCTGCAGAGGTTTCATTTTAATAGGGTAAATAAGCATGTAAAATTTGGATTAGGTCCTGTGGCACATTCATATTGTTACAGGCCAAGCCACATAGTCCTCTTCCTTCTTCCCTTCAAAATGCACCCGCCCTCCAAATGTTGAAAAATGCACATCAATATATTAATTAAAGTTCAGACTAGAAGATAGAAGAAGTAGTTTTTTTGCAGAATATTTAAAATTAAGATTCTAGGCAGTTTACGTACTGTAGGTATTATGCTTAAATAATTACCAATTACAACATTTTATATACTTAACAGAAATAGTATCCTATAGCACTAATTAATAATTTTCTACTCTAAATTCAAGTACCATGTAGAAATACTTTAGTAGCTTAAGATTAGACTATTTTTTCTTCCTCACTCCAGATGAATGAACAAAAAATATGTGTTGAAACAGATTATAGAGACCATTTTGTATTTTCTTTGGGCCGAATTTTCTGAGACCTACAGTGGCCAGATTGACTGTGTGTTATTCTATCAGGTAGAATATTCTGGTATTCTACCATAGTGAAAAGTAAAAACAATTTAAAAATAAAAGTTTTATCTGTTGTTTTCCCCTGAGTTTTATTACACTAAAGAAAATATGATTAATCTCATCATTGAAAAGTATTTTTGTTAAGAATAATTGAATACAGAGGAGAAATCCCATACCCAAAAACCTGCTAACATAAAATCTGTACTCAACCTAGCACCCCAAACCCAAAGCTTCTGGTTCTCACCTACATTTCCAGCCTCATTACTTCATATTACTCCTTTGCCTGCATTTTCCATTCCAGTGGCCTGCTTGCTGCTCTTCATTGTAAGTAGCATTTCCTTTGCTGTCTCCATGACTTTGCACAATGATTCTCTAACACATACTTTTCCTCTTCTCTACCTGTTAGAATACCTGGTATTCCTCCAAGCACAATTCAGTTACTGCCTGCTATACAAAGCCTTTCCTGATCTCCCCTTAGTGGCTGGACTCTCTCCAATGTGAAATTACTTTATATTGAATTACCAATCACTTCTTGTATCCCCTCAACAAAATATAAATCTGTAGATGCAAAGACTCTTTTGAGTTTCTTTTTGTCCCTAGTGCCTTGAACGTAGCAGATACTTAATAAATGTTTGTTGAATTGAATTGAAATTATATAAACTGAGCTTCCCATTTGGCTTACAAGTGAAAGAATTGATTTAAGAATCTATGCCTTACTTCTAACACTCTACATCTCTCACCCCTGCCTATGGCCCTACACCAATAACAAGATGAAGTAAGAATGACTAATTATGTTGACATGTTTCCATATACTGTAAGTGTTAAATGACTGAGTTTTAAATAGAGTTATGTAGGTCACAATGTAATAATAAAGAAAAGTAAACCATGTGAAGATCAGTAAGAGGACAGGTCTAAACTTGCTCTTAATTAAATACTCATGTGTCTCCTAGGAATAATAAATAGATATGTTTAAATAAAACTTTGAGGAATTATATGAAGGCAAAAAAGGACATATTTTTACCAGGCCAATTCAGTTTTAAAATAGCATTAGTACAGAGAGCATCTGTGATACTCCCCTTTCTTCTGTGGGGCTTCCTGGATAACTGCCTGAATTCAAGGTACTCTGGGGATCCACGTCTACTCAAAAGTCACCACAAATGTGTTTACTTTTCCCTCCAGTCAGCTAGAGTACAGTCAGTTCAAAGCAAAGGCTTTTAATGAAATAACACAGTAAGAAATTTGAGCTAGATAGCACCTCTTTTTAGTTAGGACATACTATCTCACAAATAGGTGTACAAACATCAGTAGAAAGTGTGAGAATGCATAGAAATCATACATGAAAAGACCACGTCCCCAAAGAATCAAGACCCTCTCTTTCCTTTGGTGATGTCACTGTGTTACTCTCATTTAGTCTTCTCCTCATTGATCTTTGAAGGTCACTGGGTCCGCTGTTTACTGGGTACTTTGCTCCAAAGGGCTCCACTTGTGATGTAGTCTTTGCTGGAAAAATTGTCTCTTCAGCATGAGCCCAGCCTTTTTCCCTTCAGTCTGTCAAATTACAGTGGCTGAAACTTCACCTGCTAAGGGCAACCTGGCAATTCTTTGGTCACAGGCACCACATTCTGCTAACAGAAGCCAGGCAGGATCCACCTAGGCTAAGATTAGGACTTTTATTTTGAAACCTTTAGATGAAATAGGAAATCAAAGTGTGTGACATCTATCAAGTTTGGATTCTCATAATCTGTCACAGTCCCAAGATCTTTGATTTTGTTGTAAATGATTTTAAGGTAGACTAAAAACTCAAGATCAGTGTTCTTTCTGCACTCTCTTCCAGCTCGAATTCTTGTCTTTACTATGCATTACCTGTCAGGGTAGCAAAGATGGAAAAGTTTAATGCTGTTTTACCTAGTAAAAAGTCTCAGTCTCCCTATATGTAGATTATACAATTTCCATTTCTTATTTCTATATTAGTTATTTTATTTAAAACTGGGATAAAATGTCCAAGGCTAGAAATATGCAATGTTAAAATAGTGAGAAAAGCCAGCCAATTAAGTTAAAAACAACAGCCTAATATACTTTTGTTCTTTTGCAGAGAGGACAACTTGAGATTCTTTTTCCATTTTTCATGTCTTGTTGGAGGCTCACTTATATATGGTTTAGGTCCATTAAAGTTATGACAGAGTCAAACAGTGGCTTAAAAATCAGTTGAAATATATATTTCTTCTTCTTTGCCCTTTAATGTATGTGAGAACTATTTGCATCAAGGAATTCTGTCTGGCATCTCTGAAATCAAAACAGTTTATGGTCATGCTGCACTTTACAGCATTTTCCATGCAGTATTTCATTTGATCCAACAACCCTCTGGGATAAGGAGCACAACTATTACTATTCTTATTTTATAGTGAATGAAATGGAGGTTAATAGTGTGGTGACTTACCCAAAGAAGCTGTCCAGCCAATAGAGATATGATAAATAAAGAACAAAGCTAGGACCCAAACCCTTGGCTGCTGTCTCCAACATCATTGGCTTTTATTGCTTCATGATACTTCTCAATAATCACACAACTATAATATTAACAATAAACCCCAATAATGTTTATCATACACTCACTCTCTGGAGAGTGAGTATATGGAAATAGGCCTGAATCCAAACAAATAGGAGGCATGACACCTGTTCTCAGTATAACTGGGAAGACGCCGGCATACATTAAAAAATTATTTAAGAATAAAAGACTTCAACAAGTTCAAGACAATGAAAAATGAGCCATTAAAAGGCAGTGATTGCTCAGTTGACAACTAAATTGTATAGATACTGGGACCAGTGCACCTGGGCCTCACTACCATGTAGATTATTGGAAGTGAAAACCATTCCAACAGATGGAATGGTGCTGACACTTTACATTAGATAAAACTTTAGATAGTTAAGATCCTAGGAAGTATGTATGCTCTTACTTTATAAAGTGTCTACAAAATGTCATTTACATATAGCATAATATAGCTTATGTTCTTCGTATCTCATTTATACATAATCACTTCATAAATGTGTTTATATATATACACTTATATGCAGAGTCACTTCTTAAATGTGTTTGATAATGACAATAAAGTTGAAAATAATATGAGCTTTGAGCTATACGTTTTATGACCTCTATATATGAGATATAAGGGAAAGGAAAGTTCGTTCTGTGAAAGGCTATAAGGAGCCCACACATATACTGAAAACAGTTTACAAATCTTGCCCAACTTTTGAATAAACTAAGCTTCAGATTTGTGACAATAACAAGATTAGGAAGTGGGCATTTGACTTTATTGTGTTTTATAAAAGATTTAGATATGAAGAAAACTGTTCATTTTGCATAAATCAGTGTTATCCAACTCTCCTTTATTATTACTTTTTTTTTTTTAAGCAATCAGGGTTAAGTAACTTGCTCAAGGTTACACGGCCAGTTATTTCTGGGTGTGGTGCTGAGTGCCTGAGCCTGGGATTCGATCTCCAGGTCGTCCCAACACTGGAGGCTGTGCTCTTACTCGCTGAGCCACCTGGCCGCCCCTAAGCAAGTGGGGTTAAGTAACTTGCTCAAGGTTACACGGCCAGGTGTTTCTGGGTGGGTGCTAAGTGTCTGAGCCCGGGATTCGATCTCCAGGTCTTCTCAACACTGGAGCCGGTGCTCTTACTTGCTGTGCTACCTGGCTGCCCCTATTATTACTTTTTACAGTTTTTTAATATTGTACTATTACATTGAACCCCATCCCCACTCTTTCATGGTTGCAACTAAAATGCATTTCTGAATATTATTGTTGAACCTTATTCTCCATGGGAGTTAGCATATTATAAAGAATATTATATCATATATATATATGTATGTTTAGTTAACTAGACAGTGCCTGTAGAAACGTAGCAATGGCAAATATTCCAAACAACCAACAATATTTCTAATAGATACCCCTCTATCGACATACTGGTAATTCAGCGAAATGTTACAAGTATAAGGCAAATAACCCCATGTCTGTGTCATTCTTTTATTTCTAACAATAATTTCATTACATGAATTATATAATATTAGGGAATTTAGAAATCTTTTGGCTACTTGCCCTTAACTTTGGTTCTTCCAGTTCAGCCAAATCAAATGTGTTTATTTTCAAATCCACTGAGTTGTAAATTCAGTGATATATTGTGCTCCTAATTCTGGAATAAGATATAGAACAGATGTAAGTAGTGTTAAACTTGCTGATCTAATTATAATATTGGTTTAGCTAAAATGATTTGATAATTTCATGATGTTGAACAGTTGTACAAGTTATGTTTCCAAATGAAACTTTAAATATATTTATGAGTAAGTCCCATCCAGTACTGAGCTGATTTTTAAAAATGTTTTTACTTCCCTTTTAAAACTACAGACCATCCTTTAAGTATCATTGACACCTCTTACAAAGGATCTTGGGACATGGGGGAATTGTTATGGTATAATTGTCAAATGCAAATTCTGAAATTTGAGTTGAAAGGGGACTGAGAGGTCATCTAGTCCAGTTCCCTTATTTTCAAGGTAAGAAAATTGAGGCCCAGAGAAATTAAATTACTTGTCCATCCCTCCTTCCACTATACTATGCTTATTGGCAATCAGAGTCTATTTTATATTTACTAAGCTATTAGAGTTATATTTTCTCTGTTTTGTAATCTCTTATACTTGACCAATTGAGGATCCACATAAGAACCTGGAATCCTTTGACTATTTAACAGAAACAAAATGAGTATGGCAATGTTGAGAGCCTCTCAGCACTACTTTTTCTAGGTTCACTTATTTTCCTTTTGACAATTAAGTGCCTTCGAGAACTTAGAATCCAGAAAACAGAAACTGTAGTTTTCTCTCTTTTGCCTCTGCAGGATGCCATCCTTTATGGATCAAAATTGTGGTAAAAATGAAATAGATTAGGATGGGGAATTAAGAAAGATGGTAGAGAGTTATTTTTCTACCCATATGTAAACCTGCAGAGGAATTTCCATTAATTAGGGCCTAAATAGAACTTGGTAGGAAAGGGGAGGAAGATAATGAGAGAACAAATCAATATTGCCTATTTTTTACAAGCTTTGAAAGACATTCAGACTGAGTGCAACTGAAAGCATATGAAACCAATTCTAACCTAGACATTGGCTCACCACCCCCTACTCCCTTCAGTTCTCCCAAACTCCATTGGACCTATGATCTCTATGGGAAAATTTGGCAGTACTCCATCTAACGTTCAGCATTTCTTCGTCTGAAAAGTGAGTAAACCTTTGTGCTATGAACCTATTTTCCAAATGAACACTGATCTATCTTGTCTTTTTCTGAAAGCTGTTATAACTACAAGGGTTGTATGGATCTAGCCAGAGCATAATGACAAATCAACTGTTACATAAAATTTCTTTCCCCATGCAGCTGTCCAGTTCTTAGTATACAGATGGTACATTGATTTTTTCTCTTTTTTTTAACAGTTCTTTCCTTCCTCTTTCCCTTTCCCCTGAAGACTGTTTTTCTTTGTGATCTTATATGATTCAATCCTCAATCCATATGAAACTGGGGAGCCCTTTAAATATGACCACTTCATTGGGAAAAAGAGATTCTTAGCAGGGATGTTGTTCTCAGTGTTGCATGCATGTTAATGAGGTGACTGACGACTTATTTTCAGTTAAAAGTAGGTATTCATGGGTTTAATAAAGAGAATCTTTGTCCTCAATATGCATTCCTCTTGTCCAGTTCTCTTTGATCAGAATAAGTGACAGAATTCAAAGTCAGAAGAGGTGAACAGGAAATTCTCTAACTTCTATCAACCCATTTTTGGCATAAAAGTAGGGGGGGGAAGCTAATTCTTCACATGTTAAAATTAATGTAAAGACTCACATTTTTTAAAGTCTTTGGAAGTATCTTTAACCTACCTTGGTTTTAGATACCTTTTCTCTCTCTTGCCCAGACCAAGCCCAGTCTTTGCCCTTATCATTACTTGTGGTTCCTTGACTCTTCTCCCAGTCTATCTCCCCCATTCTGTCTTCATTTGCCAACATAAGTAGCCTTGACCCTACAGTATGCTAGTTTAATGATTCACTAGCTCATTATCCTAGAAACCATTACTGCAGTTTCTTGCCATCTGAGATTGCTGACTTGTTAATCTTCAGCAATAAAGTAACTTCCAGAATTGCCCCTTTCCTTTTGTTGCTTAATTTCAATGGACAGTCACAAAATTAGGCTTATTTTTTTTTAGCTGTGCCCACACTATTAATCATCAATTTGCCTATTTTATTCTATTCTCCCTACGCAATTTTCCATAGAAAATATTTCATATTTTGGTCTATCCTGAAGCCTATTACTATGCTTCCACCAGGAAAATTTACAATGTACAATTTACAGCATAACTTCCTTCCCAGAGAAAACAAGCATTCTTTGAGTTCCTCCCCTCCACTCAAGGAAGTTTCTCAGTATCATAACCCATTCTTTGTACCTTCTCTTCAGTCTTCGAGGAAGTTATCTTAACTCCTTTGTAACATTAATCCTGTTACTTGTGTCTTTGATCTCATACATCCCTGCCTCATTCAGCATATTACTTTTGTTAACATCTTCACTCACATTTATTATTAGTCTCTCTGCTACCTCTGTTTCATTTCTAAGGACAAAAAAAAAAAAATTAAAAGGCTTCCCTTTACCCTTCTGATCCAGTCAGCTCTTGTCCTCTCTGCCTGGTTCATTTATAGCTAAAGTTCTCATTCAATTACACTGAATCCAAAGCCTTTGCTTTTTTTTAACCTTTTTTCCTCATTTTTCTCTTGGAATCTGGAATTCACCCTACTATGCTAATGAAATTCCTCTTTCAAAGATGGAAAATACCTGCTAATCCCTCAACCCAGAGATATTTTTCAGTTTTCATCTTCCTTGATTTCATTATTTCACATTGTTAACCTTCACCTTCTTTTTTCTTTTTCTTTATTTCCCCAGTGCTTAAGATTATTCCTGTAACAGAGTGAATGCTTAATAAATGTTTGTTAATTGATTGATTACATTGTTTTAGAACTCTATCATCTCTTAACTTCAGAGATATCACATTGTCTTGGATATATATCCCAACTCTGAACCACATATTCTCTGTGTTGTTTATGTGTTTTTCTACTTCCCAAATCCTTCATCACCAGGGCTGTATCCTCAGCCCACTTCTTTTTCCTTACTATACTATATCTTTGAAAAGAGCACTGGCTCCCAAATCAGAAAATGACTCTAGGATCAAATTCTGCCTCTATCAATATCTGGGTGACATTGCCCAAACCACTTAATCTCTTTGACCTGGAGTTTATTTATAAAATAAAGGGTTTCTGAAGGCTCTCGTACCCCTAGATCTATAATCTTATGAAGATCACTTACAGCTTTAACTGCCTGTTTTTTGCAAATGATTCCCCCAATATCTTTAATCTGGTTTTCTTTTCTGGGCCCCAGAATTATGTTTATAAACTAGAATGCCTCTAAGTGCCTACAGCCTGCTCTTTAAAATCAACATTTCAGAAACCAAACTTACTATCTTTCCTTTGAAATCTACTCTTTCTTCTGACTTTACTCCTTCTGCCAGTATTCCCACTAATAATCATATTCTTCCATGTTTGAATCCTGGTGCTATATTTTATTCTTCCTTCTCAACATTATTCTCCTCTTACATTCTATTATCCCTTCTCTCCACTGCTATTGCCACTATCCTGGCATATAGCCTTGCTATGACTTGTCTAGACTATTAGGGTAACTTCCTAACAGATCTTTCCACTTCCATTCTTTTCCATTATACCTCTTCAATTCTCATTTTCCTTGTGCATAGATCATATTACTTCTTGGTTCCCTCTTGCCTACTAAGTCATTCTCACAATCTTTACTGTGATTTTCAAGTCCATCTCAATCTGGTATCCCTCTTTCCAGTTTCATCTCAAATTACTCCATTCCATGGACTCTATATTCTAACTGAACTGCATTGTGAGCTGTCCTCCAAATATATCCTATACTTTCCTATCTCTAAGTATTTGCTCATGCTATACTGTATGGCTGGAATGCCTTTCTCCTCTCCAGTTGAATTCCTACCTAAAGTTTTTTTGAGTCTAATTCAAATATTATCTCCTTTTAAAATTAAAACTATTTCCTTTCTTTGATCCATTGTGCTATTTAGCCCATATTAATCCTTTGAGAATTTATCTCCTTTGAATTTTTCAGGTACCATTTTATATTTGAACTGTATGCATTTCCCTAGAAAATTATAAGCTTAATGCAGTCAATGACTGACTTTTCTAATTTTTATATACATAATTGTGCCTAGAATACAGTAGACCTTGCATAACTGTTAGTAGAATATGAATAATATTTAATTTTAATGAGTTAAATTTCCCTGTGTGATTAGTTCCACTATTCTAATATTTTTAATTGTTTATTTTTTAATTGTTATTTCTAAGTAAAAGGAATTATGTAGTTATTGATTTTTATCTTCAGAAAAGCTATTTTTTAACAAAGGGTCATATAGTTCTGTTCCATTCTTGGGATATATTTTCTTGTACAAACACATATACATATATATGTGTGTATATTACAAAATATAATATACAACACACATATACTTGTATAGTGTATGTCATATATAATATATAGCATATTATATATAGTTCAAAATACAGAGGGAAACACAAAAGTAGAATATCTGGTTTCACTGACAAAATGGTTCTCCCTTTTAACCTCATAATACTTGTGACAAATTTTTGTCACAAATATTTATACAGAGACTTATGTTCAACTGTTTGAATTCCCACTATTCTTCATGGACTTGTGTTGAAAACCCAGTTATAGAACTAAATTTTTAATAATGATTCATTATAAAACTATTTTCCTTGGTCCTTTCTATGTCATTCTTCATAAGAAACTACTTATGAATATGTTTGTTTCTTTTGGATTGTCCTGAGATCATTTACTTAATGCAATTCCCTTAATAAACCATTATGGAATGTTGCATATATCTAATTGTCATATACATAAGGTCAATTTGACTGGTTAGGTGCAGACAGGGATTGAGTGGCCATATGTGATGAGTTTCATATCATATTATTTTTGCCTTTTCACTAAATTTAACACAGATGATAGAATCTAAACTCAGAACCATGATATCATTGTCAAGAATGGTGGGGTAAAAAGTCTATCTGTGCTGAACTTTGGACAAAATGAAATGCCAAGTTCTTCCTTTGATTTTGATGTGAAGATAAAATTGGATTTAATTTTGCCATTAAATATAGGGACCCCATATGGAAACTCATAACAAATGTTGACAGTCTTCAATCTTGAGTACTCTTTTGCTTATTAACTATAATAATTTAATTATTGTTATGATTGAATATATAATTTTCATTTCACCTCTCTCTTTAGGTCCTTTTTTTAAAATTCAGTATCTGAATACTCTATGCCTTGGTAACAAGGATAGAATTTTCAGTAACAAAAATGAACTGAAAAAAAAATTTTTAATGGATTCTTTCACCTTGCAGTGTAATCTGTTCCACATATATTATGTGGCACCTATAAATAATTGGTCCATTTTTTTGTGGATTGACATTTCTTTATATATATATATGTATATATATATGTATATATAATTAAGAGAATGACAAATATGGCACAAATAATTTTTACTGCAGAGGAGTTTATAATTCTCTCATCAGATCTCATTGTTTGAACTGATGTTTGTACATAGTATACTGAGCTCTCTCATTTATTCAATAACAAATCAGAGCAAAACATTCATAGAAAATCAAAATACAGCATTCACAGTGTTACCACTTATCACAGAAAATCAAAATACAGCATTCACTATATCACAACTCAACAACTTATCACTAAAATGGCCACATAGGTTTCACCAAAGTGGTCACAAAGTACATTCATTTAGTCAATCACAAAATCCTTAATTCAGTCACAAAGTACAAAAGTCAAAGTTTTCCACCCCTAGGTCACAGCAAATCATAATCTTCTCAGTCAGTGCACATTATCCAATTAAAGTCTTCTTTCAGCTGGACTTGAGGCTGGCTCTCAGCTTTCATGGTTCCTCTTCCATGGTCCCAGCTCCAACTGTCACCTGGGTTCGAAGGCAGAAAGCTCCCAGTTCCTTGTCCAGCTCCTTGTTCAGTTCTTCATCCAGTTCCTGTTCCATATTGAAGTTCACAGTGTCCAGTCCACCTCAAGTCCTTCACAGTTCCTGTTTCTTGAAAGACAAAACTAGAAAGAGCGACAATAATATTCATACACATTGCAGGCACCATCATCAATTCACTATCTGCCTGTGAAATCAACACAGACCCACAAACAAGGTCCAAGAGGTCAGCACAAATCATCAGTAAAGTTTCAGGACCTCCAAAGCTCTCCTCCAGGATTTCTGTAAACATAAAACCAGTAAATCCTTTTTCAGGGTTTCTAGTAAAGTCCCAGGGCTTCTGTACAAAGAATCACAACCAAACATCAATGCAGACAGAGCAGACAAACAGAATGCCGGCATACCACAAGTTTTTTCCTTCTTGACTCTGCTACCACAAGAGTCCTCTTCTCAGTTCTGCTTTCTCTAGCCCTGGGCCTCTCCTTATATATGGTCATTAGCTCCTCCCCCTCCTATTGCAAGAGTTCATGAGTTCTAGGGTTCATAAGTTGTAAGGTCCACATGTTCTGTTTCTTTTTTTTTTTTGCTTTTTGGAGGGCAGTTGGGATTATGTAACTTACCCAGTGTTACACTGCTAATTTTTTTTGTGTGGGTATTAAGTGTCTGAGGCCTGATCCGAACTCTGGTCCTCCTGACTCTAGGCCGGCACTTTTACTCACTGTGCCACATAGCAGCCCCCACATGTTCTGTTTCTTAACAGACTTGATACCAGCTCAAAAGAAACTTGAACTGAAACAAGGTGTTAATTCAGTACCTGAAACAAGGTATGAAGTATTCTGTGCTTGTGTTATGGGAATTGGATTTTAAGATCTTCCCTGCTCCTAGGCCCTTTGATAGGCTTAAGTGACTTTGAGAACCTTCCTTGATTTGAAAATATGCTCTGCACCCTAATAGGCTGAATGTGGTCACATGGAGCCTGGGGCAGGAGGCTTGTTTATCAGGAATGCTCGCACTTGGTTGCTTTGTGATTGGGCAGTGGGTCAAGAGGGTTGTGACATTCTCTGAGCCAGGAGAAGGCTATATATACCCTGATGTGAGGCTTTGTTTTGGGGTTCACTTTGAGAAGAGTTGTGCGATTTGACCAGACGAGACTCTGGGCAGCCACTGAGCCCCTCAGCTTTGAAAACCCAGATGTTGGTGCTTCCCTCTCTGGTAACTGACTGGGTATGGATATAATGGTCAGACAGTTGGAAGCCTGTCTGCTGATCTGTTTCTCTGTCTGCTTATAACTTGTTTGTATTCTCTGAAGTTCAGGGGGCTGACTTTTTCCCCTAAACTAGGTAATGACATATGTTTGATTAAAGCAAGATTGTTAACCCATTTTGAGTTGCTTGCCTTTAGAAAAGTAGATCTAAGAACCTGTGTTGGCAGCCACCCTTGGTATGTTATGGTGCTTTCTGATATAGCTTGCCATTACAATGTCACATCTTCCTTAAACCAATAGTATGTTCACTTACAATATCAACAATTATAATAGTAATGGATCTGTCACTCACAAAAATTGATTTTGCTTTACTTAATGGAAATCACTAAGCTGCACTACTACCTGTTTTGTGGCTTGTGATGTTAATAGGCTTCTCCTGGAGCCCAACAAGAGAAGCTTGATTAGGGGAGGCTTGTTTTTAAGGAAAGCCCACATATTTTGTTACTTTGTAATTAGGCAGTGGGCCATGAGGATTGCAATGCCCTTTGGCTCTGAAGAAGTATATATATACTCTCAGGTGAGGTTTTGCTTTGGGGCTCATTTGTTGGAAGAGTGTTCCTGTGATTTGGCCAGACAAGGCTGTGTGGGTACCCATTACAGAACCCCTGGCTTTGGAAACTGAGATGTTGGTGCTTCTTTCTTTGGTAACTATGTATGTATAACTTTGGTGAGACAGCTAGGAGACACTCTGTTGATCTATTGATTTGTGTTATTTTATCTGTCTGTATTTTTTCTGCTTGTAATTTCTCTTTGTATTTTCTCTGAATTTCAGTGCTGACTCTTTCCCCTGAATTAAGTGAAATTTTATGTGTGTGTGTGTGTGTGTGTGTGTAAAATTAAAGTAAAATTGTTGATCCCTTTACCCCTTTAGAAAAGCAGATCAAAGAACCTGTGCTAACAGCCAGTCTGGGTATGGTAGGGTGCTTCTTGTTACACTGCTAGACCCTAAGAATCACCAGGCATTTCCTTCTGTTGTTGTTTAGTTTTGTATAACTCTTTGTGATCCTATGGGGTTTTCTTGGCAAAGATACTGGAGTAGTTTGCCATTTCATTCTCCAGCTCATTTTATAGATGAGAAACTGAGGCAAACCAGGTTAAGTGACTTGCCCGTGATTATACAGCTAGTAAGTTCCTAAGGCTAGATTTTAACTCTGGAAGATGATTTTTGTGACTTCAGGCCCCTCATTCTGTCCATTGTGCTGCCTAGCTGCCTGGGCATTCATTTCCTTCTAACTCAAAGTTGAAATCTATTCTTTCTATCAACTCTTCTCATTAAAATGTCAGTTCCTTGATAGCAGAGACTGTCATGCTTTTTTTTTCTTTATATCACTGGCACAATGCTTTTTTAATCTATTCTTACATGTACCTTGGCTTCCACTTTCTCATCAATGTGGTGTCCTTCTCTGGTACAGGTTTTTAGTCCATCAGTGTTCATTCATTAGTTGTCATTCTTGTACATACCTTCCACAAGTCCCCTTGTACAAACTCCATCTATGGGTTAGAGGTGTTGTCCTAGTTCTTTTAATATTTTATGAATACCAGTGGGACATTAGGGTATCCCACTGACTATCCCTTTGTATTACTATATGATGTTTCTAACTCCTTTTTCATTCAGACATGTTCTTGAAGTTGTGTTTTACAGACCTTCTAGTCCACATCATTATTGATAATTATACTGTAGCTTATTTAGACCTCCACGTGTTTTCATTTCCCCTTGGGTAACCTGCAATTTTGATTCTTTTGAGATAATTTATAGTATTGAATTAAAAATTTCTTAAGAAGAAGAAAAAACACTGGACATTATTTATGATGAAGTTTCAAGGATCAGAACATGAGGAAAAGTTTCTAAAGATCATTACAAAAAATGTGAATTATATTCCTAAGTACACAGTAGGGGAAAATAAGATTTTTTTTTCTTAGTGGGATAACAAAAATAACAAGATCTTTGCTTTCCAAGAAATGACAGATTCTGACAATAGCAGTGAGTAATTTGGGTATTTAATCTGGAATCACATTAGGTCAAAATCTAGATGTACGGGAATGAGGAGAAAGGAGATTTATCTCCCTCCATTTCCAGGACATGTTTTGGTAGTGCCTTCTGGAGTGTAAAGGGAAGGAGTTGTCTGAGATATGGAAGGGTTATGGGAAATGCCTCATCAGTTCATCATAATAACAAGTCAATTTTCACAGAATTTACGTAAGTCTGGTTATTAGTCTTTTGATTCATAAACATAGTCTAAGGTGGTACAAATAAACTTTATATCCCTTGCTGTGTTCCCTGGGAGAAACTTAACAGTCTAAAGCAAATCCTTATGTACAAAAAAAGACAAGACATAATGAACCTCTTTCTTATGTACTGAATCAAGGAAAATTGAAACTTCTAAGTTATTCTCAGACTGTAGTACAGTCTGTAACTGACTGTAGTACAGTCAGGTATAAGTAAATCTTCAAAGCTTAGACTTGAACAAATTTTATGGATGATCCACTGTAATACCCTCGATTATCAGATAAGGAAACTGAGGCCCTGAGAGGTTAAAATACTTAACCAAAGTCACAGAATTAGTAAATAGAAGACCTAGAATTTATATCCATTTAGTTCAGACTCCAAAATTACTCTTTCCTCTTCATACACTGTACAAAGTTTCTTTCTTCACAATGGCACTTCATTCATAGCAACAAAGGAAAATATAGGATACTAGGCCCCAGAAACGAGAACACTGAAATTTATAGCTTCAATCAGAAAGGACCTGAGATGCCCTATAGTGCAAGACCTTCCTTGCTTAGCAATAGCTTGTACAACATGCCCAAAATTCACAACAAATACAGTGGTAGGTAATCAAAGGCAGAGATATAAAGAGAGAAACACACACAGACACACACACTCATAGATACAGGAAGGCAGAGTGAGAGACAGAGCATCAGAGACAGAGTCAGTCTAATTGCTGGGAACTCGGGAGCTTTCTATCTTGAAGGTTGAGATATATAGGAGAGATTTTGGTTCACATTTTTATAACTTCTCCATAACAAGGAAGAGCACATGATTCTGGATTAAGATTTATGTACGTATGAGTCTAATGGTTGCAGTAAGGGAAGGTTTGTAAATGAGCTCGAGTAACTTTTGTGAGGCCATTTTCTCATCCAGCTTGAGTTAGGTGCTGTAGTTAGTAGAACTTTGGACTTTAAGGCAAGAAGACTTGAGTTGAGAGTACACCTCAGACTCTTAATAGCTGGGTCATATAACTTCCTTGGACATAAGTTTTCTCTTTTGTTAATGGAGGGGATTGTATTAGATGACCTCTGAGGTGCATTCCAGCTGTTTCTTACTGAAACTTGGAAATGTTGGTCTGGGGTTTCCTTCTCGTTCCTTTTGTTCTTTCTTACCCTCGTTTCTGTAAGAGAAGTTAGGAGGCATGTCTTATGTTCTCTTTGTAGATCTCCAGTTAGGCCAGATACAGAGTATATTAAAGAAAGTTGAGTATGAGCAATATGACCTAGATTTAGATGTGGCTGAACCTCTATACTAAGATTACCTCACATTGCCATGGGAAAGATGCCTAGCATCCTAGGAATCAAAAGTCTTCCTGAGGCTTTCCACTAGGTCATAGTAATTGTGTATAGTTTTCTTCTTCCTAGCTTGATAGAAGATTCAGTTTCAAGTAATAGCCATTCCCTAATTTGTTAAAGTAGTATCTACATGGAAAACATTTCTTTACATGAACAATCATAAGGTGAGGATGAAAACTTTATTCAATTTCTCTTGACTGGGGAATGGCATATTTTACCCTGACCAAATACTCCATCACCTGGTGGTAAATATACGGGCAATGAGCCCTTCTGGACTTATCTTAACTGGTTCTCAGACAATAGACATGCTCTATGGTTGGCACTGATCTTGAAGCCATTCTATCTTGGCAGAACCTTTTATGAGAGGATGTGGACAAGAATTGCACAGGACAAGAAACCATGAATGGGTAGTAATCTCTATTACTGGCAGAAGTACCAGTATGGAATCATGCATATTTTGAAGCATTTTATAGTTCAGTTGAAGCATGAAGAGTAAAATAGTAACAAGTGGAATGATAGTTCTCATTTATAATGAAAAATTATAATATCTTGCTGGATTTGTAATCTTATTGCAATGGGTATTCCTGCCAACAGAGTAGGTGGCAACCAGCCCAAGCTTTTTTATTCCATGTTTCTTTTTCCCATGTCTTCATAAATCCTCCATAAAGATTCATTAAATCTCATAAAACACCATAAAACCATCATAAAAATCCCCTGTTGCATTCCACATGCTGGGGTTCTTCTTGACTTTGAGTAAGTAGCAATGAAATCCCCTATAGTCAGCACATGATTGAATACCTAATTTTACATCCATTTCCTTAATAATATACTTTATACCACTTTGTACAGTTCTTCCTTTTAATATGGGACAGCTTTTTTCACTCTCTACCTTTCCATTGCCGTGTATGTGGCCTACTGTGCAACTTTAATTCTTTGAATAGAATAATGTTGTGCCTCCATGTAGCAAAACTGCAAAATTAAATTAAATTTCTTGCCTTTTTTTGAGGGCAGTTGGGGTTAAGTGACTTGCCCAAGGTCATACAGCTAATTTTTGTGTTAAGTGTCTGAAGCTGCATTTGAACTCAGGTCCTCCTGACTCCAGAGCCAGTGCTCTATTCACTGTGCCACCTAGCCCCAATTAAATTCAATTTCTAAATGATTCCTGTAATGCCAAATTAGGTTTTAAAAAGGGAAATATTTACAAGTTGCAATTGTAAATAGGCCCTAAAAAACTTCTTGTCTGAAACAGGGGTATTGTAGTATAGTCGTTGCTCTGAGATTGTACGAGAGTTTTGCATGCAAGGACAATGCTTAAAAAACTGAATGTGGGAGATGATAGTGAGTCTTTATCCCAGCCCAGAGAACATAAAATCATATCTGTCAGAACTGAGGTTACCCAGAGGCAGCATCCATGTTACCAGTGGTGAGGAGGTAGGTTTTATGGTCTGAGTAGAGAAGGCATGGCATGGGAAAAAATAAAACAAAAACAAACAACCCTTCATTCATTATATTAAAAGGCCATATCTGAGGAGGGTCATAAATTGAGTATAGTAGCTTTTCAGTGGCTTTTCTAACTATATTGGGTCAACTGTGATTTCATTGTTACAATATACTTAGAACCATAGATTTGGATGGTACCTGAATCGTCTAGGCCAACCCTTACTTGAAGTATAGCTCCCTTAAACTGTGCTTTTAACTTATTTTAAACATTCCTTTTAAAACACTTGTGGGTGAACCACAGTTTATGTCAAAACCCTTTTAAAAGAGGTGCTTAAATATTTTAATTTATGTAAATAATCTGATTTCTATAGCTCTTGATCTATAACAATGCAGTATTCAGAGAAAGTGGAGAGGGTTTCTGTATTTGGAGAAGTTGGATGGGGGCAGGGGAGGGAAGGAGAAGAGAAAAATAACAGACAAAACAAGGAGAGTAGAAATGAACTTTAGTGTCTGAATTAGCAGCAATGTAGCTGAGTAGGAGATAAAATTTCTTTGCCTTCTTGGCTTAGCTTTCTTAACTGTCTTTTATGGAGACCCAAGCCCCAGGAATCAGGAAATATGGTCCAAAAATGGCTTGAGTCTGAGGGCCCAAGGCATCCTACTGGGATGAGTCTAACCTAGACTCAGAGCCTAGTCTTACCATGACAAGAGTTATCACAAACTCTGTACCAAATGGAGCAATTCCTGGCAGTAACCCTAGCAATTACAGGTGTATGTGGCAGAAACTACATAAAGTCTAATTAAGCACCTAGTAGAGACCAGCATGGAAGAAGACTAGCAGAGAGGGAACTGTGTGCAATGTACATATTTGTGGTTGCATTTTGTAACTCATAATTCTCTTAATAATAACGCTTTTCCTATATAGTAATAACAACCAAAACAACATTGAAAGCAGCTAGTGTTTATAAAGCTTGAAAAACACTATGAATATGTTATTAACATACTTCCTTTTGTATTGCCCCTTTTCCCCTTGGATACTTCATTGTCTATATATATTTCCCATTCCTGTTTCATTCTCATGTAATAATTAGAGAATTTCCTCAATCTTTTTCAACCAACAAGCATTTATCATGTGCCAGATATGTGCTAGGCCAGTTCTCAAACTTTTTGAACCGCAGACCCCTTTAATCTTTAAAAAAATTATTGAGGGTCTCAAGTAGTTTTTGTTTCATGAGTTATGTCTATTGATATGGAGTAAATTAGGGTTTAAAACTGGTTAATTTTAAGCATAATTATTTATTATTTTAATAATAATAAACATCTTACCATAAATACCTTTTAAGATAAAAATAATTACATCTTCCAAAACAAAAAAAATATGAATAGTGGCAATTATTTGGCAGCAATGTCTCTCAAATGATCTATTATATGATAACATAGCATTTGCACTATGGAAGAGAAAAAGGAAATGCCCACAGAAAACATGGGTCTTCAAAAATGATTTATTCAAATATTTTTCTCCAGAGTGTGGAAATTAGAATGAGGATATTGCATATCCTTTAATCTCTGTCCAGACAGGGGTGATAAAATGATGTGGCAATTTCTTTTTTTTTTTTCTTTTTTCTTTGAAAGCAATCTGGGTTAAGTAACTTGCTCAAGGTTACATGGCCAGTTATTTCTGGGTGTGGTGCTACGTATCAGAGCCTGGATTCGATCCCAGGTCATCCCGACTCTGGGGCCAGTGTTCTTACTCACTGAGCCACCTGGCCACCCCTGAGCAGTTGGGGTTAAGTAACTTGCTGAAGGTTACACGGCCAGGTGTTTCTGGGTAGGTGCTAAATGTCTGAGCCTGGATTTGATCTCAGGTCATCCTGACTCGGGGGCCAGTGCTCTTACTCGCCGTGCTACCTGGCTGCCCCATGGCAATTTCAAAAGATGGAAGCTGCAACGTTCCTTTCTTGTATGGGAAAAGTTCTATATCTAATCTGTGTTAGAAATACTCCTTCCTTTTGGAGGGTTACAGGATGGAAGTATGTTTGGGGATCTTTGAGCATAATAACTGGCTGAGGCCATGAAATCATGGAGTTGAAATGTTTTCTCTTTTACTCGATTTTAAGTAAAAGGAGACTGTAGAGAGTCTTAACTGTGATCCCATAAATCATATTGGACACTATGAACATTTGTCCATGCAGCTAAAATTAGGGAGAGAGGGAAAGATGTGCTTGGCTACTTTTGGGGTGAAAAGAAATAAAGCAAGTACAAATTTACACAGGATACAAGCCAAATCAATAACAGATCATCCCAGGGAGTTCCAGAAGAATGCCAAGAAGATAACTTTGGAGTGTTCTCTCAGAGTGACCTCTTATAGAGTTACTTGTATTTTCCTTTGGGATTCATATATGAACTTGGGTGTAGCAGGGGAGGAATACCTTAATTGTTGATAAAGACATGTACAAATATGCATATGTATGTACATATTTTCTGTAGCAAGCACTATCAATTCAAGTAGCTATATGTATCCTTTTACATGTAGTAAATAGGTCATAGAAATTTCACACCAGGCACTATTAAATCACATCAGTCCCAATCCATACATCAACTCTGTCCTCATCAGAGGTTTAAGAAGATAAAGGGCATGTTTCTTCAATTTATGAGCCATTGTTTATTCTTGAGGATGTGCTTAGAAGTATACATTTAAAGAAGTATTGGAAGTTTTGTATATATAATGTGTCTTATGTAGAGATTAAATACATTAAAATTTTCTAGGGGAAGTATCATATTATAAATATATTTTAGGAAAATCAGTTGAAATATCCCAGATTCCTAGGTCTTTATCCCAAGGATATAAAAGAAGAGGGGAAAGGACCTATAAGCACACATTTATAGCAGCTCTTTTTGTGAGGGCAAAGAATTGGAAATTGAGGGGATGTGCATCAGTTGGCAAATGGCTGAACAAGTGGTGGTATGTATGATTGCAATTTTGTAGAGACTCATTTTGTGGGCAATTACTGCAACAATGTTTTAGAAAGTCTATATCATTCAAAAGTATATTTTTCAGAAAGCCTAGAATTGACACATATACTTACAGACATATAGAAAGTTATTCCAATACCATTTGTCTTATATTGCAGGTAAGCTTGACACTTAATGTATGGGAGAAGATAAAAGAGAGAATCTAATGTTACCAGTACACTTCTCCCCAAATTGATGAATTAGATTTGAACTGGAATGACATATCATAATCTCCCCAAATTTATCCTTCTACAAGATCAGATTAACTCTGAAACCAACACCTCCTCAGCACCTTCTGCCCTTGGGGACCCTCCTTCCTTTTGCTGTGAGAGGGTTGGATAGTTGACATTGGAGAGCTCCTTCTAGAACTTGCACTATTTAAGATGGTTGTTATTTAGTCATTTCAGTCCAGTTGTATTTGACTCTGTGGCCCCTTTTGGGATTTTCTTGGAAGATACTGGAGTGGTTTGCCATTTCCTTCTCCAGCTCATTTAAACTGAGGAAACCGAGGCAAACAGGGTTAATTGATTTGCCTATGTCACATAGCTAGTAAGCATTTGAGGCCAGATTTGACCTCAGGAAGATGAGTCTTCTTGACTTAAGGCCTGACTCTCTATCTATTGTGCCACCTACTTGCCTCTCCAGGACCACCATTACCTCTCTGCTATTCTGGAAATAATTAAGTCCAGGAGAGCAGCCAGGCGATGTAATTCTGTAAATCATATTTCATCAGATAATTTCCTACCCCAGCTGCAGGACTTCATCATCTGTACCCCCACACACCTTCTTTTACACTCCCTATGTGCAAGTATTGTCTTATGCCTTCCTCAGTGCTCAGCACTGAGCCTGGCAACATATAGTAGTGTAATAGCAATCTTGCCCCCTAGCATGCCCAGGATGGCGGCTAGCACAGGTTCTTTGATCTGCTTTTCTAAAGGAAATCAACTCAAATAATCCTAATTTAATCAAACATATGTCATTTACCTAGTTCAGGGGAAAAGATAAGATCTTCAGAAAATACAAACAGAAATTACAAGCAGACAAAAAACACAGAGAAAATAACACAGTTCAACAGACTAACATACAGGACTTCTAGCTGTCTGACCATTACATACATACACACAGTGTCAGTCACCAGAGAGAGAAGCACCAACATCTGGGTTTTCAAAGCTGGGGGGCTCAAGGTCTTTAAACTCCCATAGGCTTATTTAGGGGCAGGAAAGATCTTCAGATTCCCATTCCCATTACAAGTAAGTGCTTCATAAATGCTGATTGACTATGAATCTGATTGGCAAAGCCACTCTGAATCAGTAGGGCTCTGGCCACCAGGAAGCTGTGTTACAGGCTAGGTGACTTGAACATTAACTCCTTCAGCTGATCAAGTCTTGGGAACTTTAGAAAGAAAAATAGCCTAAAGCATGTGACCAATCATGTCTTCCCATAGCTCTCCTGTTCTTAGGGGACCTTGGCACACAGACTGATCTAGAGTTAAGAACATAGTTTAAGAACTGGGAAGGACCTGAAGAGTTATTTAATTCATCTCTCTCATTTTGCACTCATTGTGAATGCTATTAGTTCTATAAGATTGAGCTGTTTAGGAAAGAAGGTTGTCAGCAAGTGGAATTTTTGAATTGAACCTTAGTAGAAATTGTTCATCTTTCTATGAACAGTGCTATCACCGGCCATGAAATCTATAATAGATATTGGCTTCCATGAATACCTATGCTTTGTGGCTTACCCAATACCAAACATAATTCCCTGTGCAGTTTTGATTTTCTTCAGACCTGTGATTTCATTGGTGTAGAGAACTCTCTTCATGTGAAAACTCTCCACTAAGGCAAATCAGTGTTCCTTCTCCTATTCAAAATCTTAAGGAATTATCTGAAGTTACTAAGAGATTAAGTGATTTGTCCAAGGTCTCAAAGATAGTATGATCCTGTACCCAGTGATTCTTGGTGAGGCCTTACTCAGGCCAGTCTCCCAGTAGATAGTTTAGTCTCTGTACCTAGACAGCTTTTTGTTTCATATAGCCTGGAGATCATGAATATTGAGGGTGGTGACATATATTAAAAAATGTTCAGTTTTTTTTTATGAATCAGAGTTATGTGTGTGTAATTATAAATAATGTTTTGGTCTATGCCTGTGGCAGCTTGGTGGTGCAGTGGTTAGACTTCTGGGCCTGGAGTCAGGCAGACCTGAGTTCAGATGCCTCTTCAGACACTTTACTAGCTGTGGGACCCTGAGCAAGACATTTAATCCTGTTTGCCTCAGTTTCATCCTCTGTAAATGACCTAGAGAAGTAAATGGCAAACCATTCCAGTATCTTTGCCAAGAAAACCCCAAATTGGGTGACACAGAGTTGGACATGATCGAAAAATAACTCAATAACAACAACAACAAGGAGAAGGATATTCAACAAGGACACCCGAAATTGATTCAGCCATGTTTGCTTTGTACTTAGGTGATGATGAGGAAGTAACATCAGTTGTCTGGGCCCATATTCCCCTGAGCCAACCAAGTTTTCAGCAATGTCTCAATACTTTTCAAGGAAAAATTAGCCTACCTTGCATGACATGGGGGGTGGGGAGAGAAGGTTAAGATATTTCTCCTATCATACTTGGTCTTCCTAACTCGAAGTCAGCCCTCTGTTCACTGCACCCAGATGCTTATTCATTTGGCACATAATGATGCTTAAGTCAATATTTGTGTTAAATTGAATTAATTAAAATGGAGCTTCTAAGAGTACATTAGGACCATTTTTTCATACTACTTGTTAATGCATGGAATGATATTTGTCACCGCTACAATGTGTAGTGAAAAGAGTGCTAAAACCCAGAAGCAGGATAGACATTCCATTCAAATCTTGGTTCTGACATGTAGTAAGTGTGTGACTCTATTAAAATTACCTAATTACTCTGTACGCCATATTTCTCAAGTGGAAATGAGGCAAATAGTGCTTATACTATCTTTTTCACTGTATTGTTCTAAGGAGTGTTTTTTTTTTTACTTCCCTTTATGTCCCCAGAGTTTCATCCTGTGCCTTGCACATTTTAATACACATTTGTTGAATAAACCTTAAAGCATTATATGGTAGGACTGTAAGTTATTATATGTTAAATAATACTTTTATTTGACTTTCTGTTTTAGGGGATAAAATCTCAAATATGAAAGAAACTTCTTGATATGGCTAAAATTATAAATGAATATTTAATGAAAATATTATCAGCCTTATTTATGTAGTGCTTTAAAATGTTCAAAGAACTTTACAAATATTATCTCATTTGATATTCACAAGCCTGGTATATAGGTTCTATTATTAATACCATTTAAAAAATAAGTAAACTGATGCAAAGAGAGATTAAAAGACTTGCCCAGGGCAAGTAGATTTAAAGTATGTAAGACCAGATTTAAACTCAGGCCTTTCTTCGTGACTCCAGGTCTAGCCCTCTTCTCCACTGTACCACATAACTGCCTCTGTTATCATCATAATAATAATTATAATAAACCATGTTAAACTATTAACTCATGGTTCTATCTAATCATCTTTTTAACTGTGCTCAACTACCTTTCTGGCCAGGAAACTTGTACTTTTGCCATTCTCACCTAGGTTTTCACAGTCAAAGTGAATCATAAGATGATTTTTCCTAATGTATAAAATCCTAAATTTAACATATTAGTTTTATGGGAATAAACTGGAAGAGAAATTTAAAACTGATAGCCTTTTCTGTGCCAGGACTGAGCTAACTTTATTTGAACTACATGAATATATTTTCTATCATTTAACCCCAAAGTTTCTCAACCTATCAATGAACTTTAAACCTTAGCTATCTGAAAATTTTGTACCTCTAAGAAAGATATTTCCTCTAGGGTCTCAACATATTTAATGTTTGTCTAATTAGGTGTCAGGAATCAAATCTACTCCATATAAACATTTTAAAATATGTAACAATTATTAAAAGATTGATGATTTTTTGAATAGGGAAGCTCATTGTATTTGATTCAATATTCCTTTGCATCTATTTACCATAAATTCATAGAACTAAAGAATATTAATGCTGTAAAGCATCTTTGAAATCATCTATAATAGACCATCTCATTTGTATTTACAGATGGTAAAATTGAGACTTACAGAAGTAAAGGGAATTAAATTTTGATCTTTCTCAGTAATATTCTTGTAGACAATTTACTTGACTTTATTATAAAATAAACCAATAAAATTTAATATAAAATTAGTCATTTTCTTGAGCATCATTTTTTTTAAATAAATGTTTATTAAGACCCCTTTCAAGCAGTTAAAGGTAACTGGTTTTTTCCTTACTTTTAAAAAAACAGCATCTAGTGCCCCATTGATCTTGGAAGTCAAATGAATAGTTTTAATTCCTTTTAAATAACTAATAACTAAGGTGTTAACTGATATAGATTATTTGAGAAACATTTTCAGTCATTCATTTTTTTAGAGAGTCAGCAGTGAGATGCTTTAAAGAATAATGGAGGAATAGAGAAGGAATAATTACATAATGAATAGACTGTTGTCTCTAGATTCAGGAAGATATAGATTCAAATCCTGACTTGGATATTTATTAGCTATGTGACCTTGTACCAGTTTCTTAACCTTTCTTTTTCTTAGCTTTCTCATCTGTAAACATGAGGCGAATTAAATTGACTTCTAAGATATCTTCCAGCTTTAAATAAACTTATACTCTTATGAACATATATCTACCCATTTGTTTATATAGATAGAAGTAATAGGAAAGAAGTTACTTTCACTTGGGACAAAGAATAAAAGTTCTTATACTTCACAATTTATTTCTTATAATAAGTTTTATTCTTTTCTGCTATTTCCTTACATTTTGTTTACTCTTTTTTGTTTTTTTTTAAAGCAATTGGGGTTAAGTAACTTGCTCAAGGTTACATGGCCAGTTATTTCTGGGGGTGGTGCTAAGTATCTGAGCCCAGGTTCAATCCCAGGTCTTCCTACTCTGGGGCTGGCGCTCTTACTCACTGCACCACCTTGCCGTCCCCATTTTGTTTACCCTTAAGGGAAAATTTTCAAATGTACATTAATAGAGCCTTTCATTCCTTAGGAAAAAAAATGAATACTCTCATAAATGATAGCTCTAAATAGTTTGGGTCTATGTTATTAAGTAGTTATTAAAAGTTGAAGTATGTATTGTGATTATTTATTCAAGAGTCGTAAATCAAATGAGATCATTGCTTATTTTTCAGGAAAGGTGGAAATATTAATAATGTTCCTCTCCCAATGTATTTTTGGACAAGATTTTTACTCTGACCACTGGAAATTGCCAGTAAAATAAATGACAAATTGAATTGTCTTATTATGTCTGTAATGCATCAGTGTTCTTCTGACATCTTTTAGGGAATTCCAATGTCACTAACACGAGGGAAGACTAGAATTATAGTGTTAGTCCATGAAGCTGATTTATTAGTGTCTAATTTATTATTTCATTTAAGTTGGCATCATGTGCAATGACACATCTAACATCTGACATGCAGTGACTCATCTCTAATGGAAATAGCTCACAATAGTCACCTTATGCTTTGGGGGTTCCCCTCAAAGCTTAAGATGGAAAAGCTCCTTTAGAAAGAATCACCACTTAAAATTTGCAAATCTTTTTCTTATGAGCATGTGCATCTGTTAACATTTATGAGCTAGATGCCCTGCTTTCTATCAAACCCAGTAACACCCACTGAAAGTCCCTTCCATGTTACAGTGAAACCCAAATTGTAGTCTACCTTGAAAGCTAGTGATGCCTTGTAAATTTAAACCATATTGCTTTGGCCAAAATTCCAGCTGTTAAAACACAGATAATGAAAAGACAGAATAAAGAGTGCCCATGTTCTCCATGTAGTTAAACCACACCCTCACCTATTACACGAACCATAAAAGGTGATTGCTTTGGGGTAAATGACAATGTTATAATGGTTCACTTTTTTGGTTTGTTTGATTGTCCAATTCCTTTCTTTAGAAGACAATTATATAATTTCCTATTGCTCATTTCATGAGAGCATTCATTGAATGAGGCACATTGTTTAAAATTTGCAGAGAAACTTTGGCATAATGTACCTTTATTATTGAATGTGTAATTAGCTAAACATTAAAGATATTTTGAATTTGACCAAAGACAAAGAGTATGATTAAGATAATTTCCCTCAGGTAAAAACTTAAACAATCCTGTGTGAATGTCTTTCATATTTTTCTCCTATGGTGAAAAAAAAGCCACACTGTCTTTTTATTTTTCTTATACATTCCACTCTACTGTGTCCTGTATTTGTTTTGTCCCTCCTCGTATTGGATTACAGCATCTTTAAAGTCAAAAGATTCCATTTTAATTGCCTCAGATGAGTCCAACTCCAGGGTTTTATATCATGGTCTTATTTATATCTTCATCTTACATATCACCCTTACCTCCTCACTCTTACCTCCATATCCAAACAGTTGTCAAGGTCTCTCATTTTATCTTCCTAACATCTTTCTTACATGTCCCTTTCTTTCTTACTCTCTCTTTTGTGACGCTTCCATCACTGTGGTAACCATAATTATTTTAAAATCACAGAAATAGGCAGTGGATCTGATTTGGTCCATGGGTCAAAGTTGCTGACCCCTGGTCCAGATGTAGTTACACAGGATACCCTTTGCATTGGTGTATACTGATAATGTGTATCTTATGGGGATGCTAAAAATAAATAAGGAGCTGGGTCCCAGTGTGTTAAATTGAAGGAAGACAAAGGGCAAAAGTGCATTTGGTAAAGTACACAGTGTTTTAAATAATCACAAGATGATTCTTACAGACAACAAAGAAAAAGTCACTTCAACACCAATATTCTAATGGTGATGACATATCTATGGATCATCTAATACATCTTTTAACAATAAAAGATATAATTGATGCAAAGGAAAGTGGAAAAATATATGGTGACTGCAATTGGCTATAGTGTATTGCCAGTCATGACTTTCATGCAGGAACTGGCATAAAATCAATCCAAGAAGTTCATGATGAGAAAAGGAGATGATCCAGTTGAATGAACAGGGCAAAAATCTATCACACAAGAATATTACATTAAAACAAAGGCACATATATGTTTCCATATGCAGAAGTGGAGGTAATTCCCACAATGATACGCTCACAGATCCACTACAGCATGAAATTTTAATGAATATCATATGAGAGTTTCTCAGGTCATTTTAATTGCCATAGGTTTTCCCAAATGTTTGAAATTTCACACAAAATCATGTTTTTTTAGAAAACGCAAAGACTCACTTATTCGGCCTTTCAGTTGAATATTTTATCTTATAGCCATGACAGGTTCTAGGATTGTTACTTTTCTTCAAGAAAAGCATGTTTTGTTTGTGTCATCAGGCAAAAAAAATCATGCCCTTCAACTGTTTAACAATGTTCCCAAGATCAAAATAGCAAAACCATCCCTTTTCTATACCATTATTCTCTTGAGTCTACATTGGTTCTCAAATAGACTATCTATACAAGGGAAAAGACAAAAAGCTAAACCTATTGCTACTTAAAATTTTTGGTAATATTTCAGATTGATACAGTTCCTTTTATACAAATGGCCTCATTTTCAGATTGATACAGTTCCTTTTATACAGATGACCTCATTTCTTTTTTTTTTTTGAGGGAGACAGGCAAGGCAGTTGAGGATAAATGACTTGCCCAAGATCACACAGTTAGTAAGTGTCAAGTGTCTGAGGTCACATTTGAAACCACATCTTCCTGATTTCAGGACCAGTGCTCTATTCACTGTGCTACCTAGTTGCCCTAAATGGTCTCATTTCTTAAAGAAATATTTATTGAGTTTCTACTCTGTACTAGGTGCTGAATTGTCACATCTGAGTCTCCAACTGAAATTATCTGTAAAAATACATTAGAGACCGTTTTTTTGTGGTAAAAAAAAACCAAAACTAGAAACAAAGGGGGTCTTCATTATATGTGATATTATTGTGCCATAAGCAAAGTCGAACATGAGGAATTCAAAGAAGAAAGCAAAAGCTCGTATAAACAGATGCAGAGCAGGATAAGCAGAAACAATAGAACAAAAAGCACAATGACAACAGTAAAGCAAACAAAATCACACTAAAGGGGAGATGAACTCAGAGCAAATTACTTTACTTTGAGCAAACTTGGTCTCAGAACAACAAATGAAACATACTTGTCTTCTCTAGGTAGTAAGGAGTGGCATAGGTATAGAATGCTACCTACATTGTTAGGCATGCTTGCTTTGTTGGTTGGTTTGACAGTTATTTTTATTGTTACAAGGGAAGGTTCAAGGATATGTAGGATAATGCCTATAAAACAAAAATCATCAATAGAACTTTTTAAAAAAGTCATCAATGTCTTTCAGTATAGTGACAAATAAATCTTAAAATTATTAACAAAAATGGAATGAGGTAAAAAATGGAGTTGTTTAATGGATCTGGAGAATAAGTAGAATATCACTAAAATAACAGTAAATAAGTCCCATTCTAGTTCACTTTTTTGGTCTGATTTTGGTAACTGATGCCTAATTTGAAAAAGATATACAAGAGTTTTATCTTCCTAATCTGTCTTTGACTTTATTTTTTGCAACCTCCATGAGATGTTGAATAAATAAATGATCTGATGGATTAGGCTTAATGTCTGTACAACAAATCGAGGCCTCCTGTTGATTTTTCAACATTTCTTTGATAGTTGCCCTTAAAATAATCACTTGATTTCTAGCAATTAGACTAGTGGCAAAATAATTAGTTAAAGTGAAAGTTACATGCTCAGGCCTTAAGTCCCTCTGTTGAGAACAGATAACACCTTTTTAAAATAAAATATTGAATATTTTCTAATTCAGATAGCCTTAATTTTAAAGATGACCCATTACCATCACAGACTTAGTTTACTTGATCTTGTAATAAGTAATAAACCGTAATTCATTATTCCTATTCTTTATATCAGCATCCTAAGAAAATGAACTTAGAAAATTAAGACAGTATTTTGATTTACAGATGTGTCATGGAACATCACAAACCATGTCCCCAGCACTTAACACAATTCCTTGCACTTAATAGCTGTTTAATTCATGTTTGTTAATATTGTTGTGCTATCAGTACTGACTGTGTGCCTGTGGGCAAGTCATTTATTTTTTATTTATATTTTTTGCTATTGAGATTCCCCTTTAGGTAATGCTATATGATTTTTAAGTTGCAAAACTTACCAATTAAAATTGGTAGAGAGAATTCCCACACCTATTGAGAAATTTTTTAAAAGGGAAAGCAAATTGCTTCTAACAGATATGCATAAAGAAAAGAAACTCCCACCTCTGTCATGTCCCAAACACTATGTCTTATTCTGAACCCCTGTATTCATTACCTCTCTCTGAAGAGGTGGGATATTTCCCCATCAGTTCTCTGCAATTATGGTTTGTCCTTGTCTATATCAGAGTTCTTAATATTTTCACAGCGGTTTGTTTTTGCAATGCTGTTGTTATTGTATAAACTGTTCCTGTTCTGATCATTTCACTGCATCGGTTCATACAATTCTTCTTTTGTCTCCCCAAAACTGTCCTTTATATAATTTCTTATGTCACAGTAGTTTTCCAGTAATTAATATACCATTATTTGTTCAGCTATTCCTCAACTGACTGGTACCACCTTCCCCCCTTTGTTTCAACGGTATTCATTTTCATTACTGGTTTTCGAAACTATTTGTTTAATCTATAACGTGGTTGACACACTTGAAGAGAATTCCTTGAAAAAATAACTATTAAGGACTTCTAAATGGTATGAACAGGAAGGGCATTTCTGTGGTTACATGCATCAAGTAGGAACTTACATGGTGAAACATTTTCATGGATGTCTTCATTTTTAATAGTACATTTGCACTGAAGCCAGACATTAATACTGAAATATTTGCTAGCAAGATTCCATTTCAAGGTAAATCTTTAACATTATTTTTAGACATTAATGAGTCTCTTATGTATTCTCTGTGGTCTTCCACTTCATTTTTTTCATTATTCAAAATAATGAAAACCTAGTCACTTATTTCTACAAAACACTGAAAATGCTTGATATTTAAACCACTAACCCATGACTGCAAAGTAGCCAATATTTGAATTTGATAGAGTTCCCCATTGGGTAGAACTTGTGGTTGCCACTCCACTTCAACAGAATACCTGAAATGCATTCTTGTCTCTAAAACTTCCCAATTTCATTTTTCAAAAGTTCTATGTTTGTTTTACTGAAGCTTATTCTCAATAATTTTACTTGATCAAAGTTTTGCTCCTTTATACCAAAAGTTCTTTACCTGGAATCTAGTGACCCTTACAGGGTCCATGGATAGATTTAAGTGGGTCCATCAAGTTGAGTAGGAAAAGTTACATCTTTTTCCCCATTAATTTCTAGTTATGATTTAACATTTATTTCCATTTATTTTATACATTCAGAAACATTCTGAGGAGTGATCCACAGCCTTCAACAGACTTCACAGGAGTCCATGACACAATCAGATTAAGAACTCCTGCTTTAGATCATGTTTTCTAACCCATCTCAGAAGGACTTAATATCTGACATTCTTGATCACCATCAGCCATCTCTCTTCTCGTTAGCAAGAAGGGACTTGACTTTTTAGTTCTCTTTAATTTCCTAGTTTTCTGGGATATGGTATGTCTGAATGTGTGGCAAAACATGTGTGGACCAGTAAAAGACTTGGACTTATTTACAAAGTCCTGTGTACACCTAACTATTTTATACTCTTCAACAATGATCTCTTCATAGGAAATAAAACACTGTGAGATAAAAATGTTATCTAGGAAAGTGAACTCATTTGAACTGAGTGAGAAATTATTAGAGGAACTAAATCATCATTAATTTTATATGATTTTAATTGATTTTGTGGTTTTCTTTCCAGGGTCATCTATTTCAGTTGGAATCACACAGATTTGAGCGAGGAAGAGGCAGATGTCCTTTTGATCCCAATTCCTCCTTCACCTCTACTTTAATTGGTAATTATCTCTGTCCCCATCTTCAGGATGCTGTCATCCTATCTTTGGAAACTGATTTGGTCAATTCCTTAAAAGGTTGTCAGTATTTCTTTATAACTTTTTCCATCAAACTTGCATCTAAGAACATTGCTGCCTTCATATTAGACTTAAGCCAGTTCTAATGTAAGCAGAATTGGATGTTACATTGCTTGTGTCATTCTTAAAACATAATTGACTGTCACCTAATAGCTGATGTAGTAATAATTTCAAATAATTTCCTAATTATAAATACATATTTAATGCAGTGCATTTTTTTTCACTTTATTAGTTAATCCTGTTTCCATGTGGAAAGGAAAACTTATTTTGAGTATTTTCTACAATATTTGACAAAGATAATTGACTGTTCACTTTCGCAGTATCCTATTCCTTATGTTTCCACTGCTTTTTGATGGATCATTTAAAATGTTAATTCTTCCATTTCTTACTTTATCCCTTGACATACTATGAAAGTTTAAGATGTAGCGACTGTAGTTTCAGTTATTTTCCTCTGAGACCTGTGATTTCCTAAATGTAGGGAACTCTTGGCAAGAAAAAAAAAATTCTCTCTCCCAAAGCAGATCAGCATCTGTTTTACAACTGATAATCTTAGAGAATTACCTAGAGGCAATGAGAGGTGAAATGACCAGCTATAAGTCACACATTCAATATATATGAGAAACTGGAATATAAGTCACATTCAGAAACTGGAATCATAGGTAGGCCTTCCTAACTTCAAGGACAGCTAGCTATCAACTAGTCCTTGTGTTTTCTCTCTGGATATGTTAGTTCTGTTTTAATATTGTCTCCCTAGTGAGGGGAAATCTAAGACTATACAAGGGATAACTAAGTCAAAGAATCCCTTACTCATATAGGACTCCAAAGATCATCTAATCTAAATAGTATATGAATTGAAATCTCCTTTACAGTGCTCTCAACTGTGTTCTGGCCTTGACTTTACTCTTTCAGAAACATTAAAGTGTACAATGATTTTTTCCCCTCTAACTTCAATATTATTTGGAACTGTAATGGCATATTTGTCAAACTGTCCTTGTACCATGATGATAAGTAGAAATGGATGAAATCACAGGATGAAACTAACTTGAAGGTAGCAGTATTTTACACCTAACTCACCAGAAGTATTAAGAAAAATGAATTCATACTCGTCAATTCTTTTTTTTCCTTAACATTGGGTAAGTGGTTCTGAGAATATAGGAATATATTATCGAATTATATGTGAGTGTGATTATGTAATAAGGGAAGAATATAAAACCAAGATGATTTAACAACATAGCTAGAACTATGTAAAGTTCCACATGGTTTTTCAATTAATTAAAATTTGTTGGAAATTTTTTTGTCACTGTAGAGATGAAATTTCATAAATAAAAGATTTAAATAGTATTCGTAGCTTATGCTACAGTTATACCCTTACCATGTAGAACCATTGTAATAACATAAGACTTGAAGTCAGAAAAATGGTTTTAAATTTTGTTTTTACCACTCAGCATTATGATATTGGACAAAACACTCTACCTTTCTGAAATTTAGCTTCTCCATCTGTAAAATGGAGATAAAGATAATTATACCATTTACCTCAGGGTTGTGAATAGAAGGTAAGGTAAATATATTATAAAGATATTATAAAAATGCAAGCTATCAAAAGTAAACTGTGAAAAGGGTTTTTCAGTCAAGGACAGAGTTAGGGGCTCAAAAAAACCTTTTAAAAAGACTGGAGTAGAGATTAGAGGCAGCAACCCAACTAAACTCTCCTGTATCTCCTGTAAATGATTTTAAAATTAGTCCTCAAATCAAATTTTGGAATGGAAGAGCCAACAAAATTTCACAGTGAGACATTTTTCTGGCCCAAGAAAATTTAAGAGCTCCATAGAAAAGGTCTTAGACACCTGAATGAAAGCCTACCTGGAGATAAGTCACGTGGCTGCAGTAATAGCAGTGGGCATTGGGGTGGCAGAAACAACAGTGGCATCAGTAGCAGCAGCTTCCAGAGATGTCAGAGATGGTAAAGGGATCAGACACCAGATCAGAAAGAGATTACAGTGGACCCTTTGCTGGTCCTGGGTGTAGTTGGCACTGATTGGCAACTCTATTGTTCATATGCAGTTCTAGGTCTCAGTTCCCTATCAGAGAATGATTGTGGTTGGTAATAAGGGAGCCATCAATGCTTGTGACTGCAAGGGAGCAGGGGGCTCTTCTTGGAAAAGATCAGAGAGCCCAGACTAGGAGAATAGTAACCAGGCCACTCACTGGATCATACCACTTTGGAAGCAATGAAAACTTGCAGACCCCCAGAAGTAGCTCTGCAAACAGTGGCACAAAAAAGTCTTGGAAAGTAGATCGAGAGATTATTTAAGACTTATTGAACTACTTGAAAGTCATGATAAAAAAACAAAAAACAACCCCCCCCAAAAAACCTAGTAGTTTCATTTCAAGAAACTATCTAGGAAAACTGCCCTAACACCTCAGTTTCAGAGGGTACACTAGAAATTGAAAGATGATAATGATCACCTTCTGAGAGATATCCCTAAATGAAAACTACTTGGAATATTATAGCCAAATTCTAGAACTCCTAGATCAAGGAGAAAATACTGCAATCAGTCACAAAGAAACAATTAAAATATAGTATAGCCACAATCAAGATAATGAAAAATTTAGCAGTTTCCATTGTGAAGGAGCAGAGGACTTGTATGGACTCAATAATTTTTCTAAGCATAAAAATTTTAAGACTTTCATACACATTTATTTGAGTAAATGCAGTCATTCTAATTTAATAATTAGCAATTTGAATTTTAGCTGTTAATTTAATATGTATAAATTTAAATAATATTATAGGAAGAAAGTTGTACATCATGCTCGCTGATTAAGCAAGAGAAGCTAGAAGATGAGAGACTTTTGTATTTAGCATTACTTCTTAACAGGACAAAAATTGCTTCTTTTTTATTAAACTACTCTACCAGTCTCCACTTAGCATCCCTGTAGTCTGGAACTTCAAAGCTGAACATTAAAAGAGGAGGAATGTTACAAGAAGGGACAATTTCAAGTGTGTTTCCATCATAGTTCCAAATAGAATTACATTATATTGAAATGTAAAGTGCTTGCTGTCTGGGTGGCTTTTCTTCTTACTCAGAATACAAATCAAATTATAAGAGCTCTCCAAGTCAAACACAAAAGTTATAGAATAATCTCTCCAAAGAAAAGAAATAAAAATATAATTCTTCACATTTATCCATTCCCTTTCATCCCAAAGTACTTTCAAGAGATCATTCACTCACTGTGGAAATGCAGCAGACGCTGGAGTGGAAACATGATAACCAGTGTGAGCCAGCAGCACTTTCAAAGAAAGGATGTGAAGAATAATTCACCCAATTGAAAAAGCAGCAGGAATGTGGGCAGGAAAAGTGTAGCTACCTGAGTTGGAGTTTGGCAAGCACGGTGAAGTTAACCCCAGCAATGAAAGAATACCCTATATTATGTTTTATGGTCATGCATTCCCTACTGATGTGTAACAGTAGAACAGAATGGAACAATGGTGATGATGATATTTAATCTTACAATTTATAACAGGTTTTTATGTCCACTATTGCATTGGATTTTCTCAACAACCTTCTGAGGTAGCAAGGGCAGGTCATGTGATTTCCATCTTCTAGATGAAGAAAACAACAGTTTCCTACACTTAGTTAATAAAGAAGCAAATATTTAAGTCAACATCATCTCTGTTCACTGTAGATGTTACACCCAAATTTCTACTTTTTAATAACAAGTCCAGTTATGTAGAATTTAAACTTTAGATGTGTCTAGTCTAGGTCTTAAGGTAACTGTTTTCAAATAGTTGAAGAGTTGCCATGAGGAAGATGGATTAAACTTGGTCTACTCAGCAGTAAATGGAAGTTGCAGAAAGGAAAGTTCAGGTTTAATGAAAAGAACAACTCCTACCTATAACTATCCTAAAATGTAATGAGCTGCCTGAGGAGGCGCTAGGTTACCCCTCTCTGTTTTTCAAGCACAGGAGCAATTGTAGGGGATAAAGAAGATTGCAGTTTTATTATGGGTTAGAACATATAACATTTTTAGCTTCCTTATGACCTTGAGAGACTATGATTCTATGCTTGTTATACAGAGTATCCCAAAAAAGTCTTGATTCAGTTTTAAGCCTTCAGAAGTATAAATGCTGTAAACATATACATTTTTTTTGGAAAGCTTAACTATTTAAATTTCCTTTATACTTATTTAGTTTGGGGAATTTTGAAAAGTAATTTAATTTTTTTTCAGTCCTTCTTAAAGCTAGGATTATAATTGTCATCCTTTCATTCACTGAGTAACAACAACTAATAAAAGGTTTTACAAAGTTAAAAACATGACTAGAACAATGTATAGCAGAAGATAGCAGTTAAACTGAATTTTAAATAAACATTAACATATTACATTATTATATAATTAGCTTTTCAAATACTTTTTGTAACTGTGTAGCATTTTTATTTCTGAAATTATTAAAGCTTAAAACTGCATAAAGACTTTTGGGGCAATCTATATTGATTGAAGATTAAAACTCCATGATTTAGATTCTATAATAGCTATAAGAATATTCAATTACAAATAAAAATTTGAATTAATAGTAAAATTAGCGTTACACTTGTAATTTAATAAAATTATGATAAAATTTCTCATTAAATGTGCTTGCAAAATTAGTTTCAAATGGTTCTTTAAAATATGAAGTGAAAGTGGGACAAATGAATGAATAAAACATAAACTTGGTATCCAGTGAAAGTCAAGTATAATGGCTTTATACCTTAGTATTCTTCACTATTTCATAGCATCTATGATTCCATCAAGTACTAACCAACACAGATTCCAAAGTCTCTATGCCTTAGATGGTTTTATAAGTTGTTGTGGCCAAAAATTTCTTTGCTTAGGTGACAGACTTTTGGTAATGAGTCTCTCCAAGGTCAGCTTGGTCTTCAAATAACAGATACACATAGCTGTCTTCAAGGTCCATACTTAAAGATTTTACAACCTGTAGGACCTGCCAAACCTTACACTTCCTGGCATATTCTTTTAGAACAAAAGTCACCTCTACACCACAATAGAGCAGTACCATAGTACTTTTATGGAGTCACAAAAATATATTAATTATAAGTAGAACTTAAATGAAATATATAATATGAATAGTGACACCCATTTTATTTTTTAAATAATTTTTAAATAACAATAAATTAAATGATAGATTCAAATATATTACACATTGTGAAGGCAATAGGAGCTTATTTGAGCCTGGAAGGCAGCTTGGCTTAATAGACTGAGAGCCAACCAGCCCTTGTTTCAAGTTCAATTTAAACTTAGGTTAAATCACAATAAAACAGTAATCGTTTTTTTTTCTTTTTGAAACCTGAGTTCAATGGCAGACAGCTCCTAGTTCCTTGTCCAGCTTTCCATGCAGATCATGTTCCATATTGAAGCTCACAGTGTCTAGTCCCCCTCAAGTCCTTATTCAAATACCAGGAAACCAAGTCCCAGAACCAGAAAGTCAAAGTCATTACAGTAACCATGAAGTTGGTACACATGGTTAATGCAGTGAATACCCACATTCCCAAGCCTTCACAACAGAACAGGTTCCCTCAAGCAGGGATCCTCCTCTCTCATTCATGGTAGCTTCTCAGTAGGAGTTCTTTTTGGCTCTCAGAAGAAGCTCCGCCTCCATAAGTTCTGTTCTCAAAATCAAAATCACTTTCTCCAGTTCCATTCTCAAAATCAAAATCACTTTCTCCAGCCTGGGCCTCTCCTCCTCAGCCTCCCTGCAGCTTACTCCAAGAAGTTCTGTCTCAGTTCTCATTTCTCTTCTCAGTTCAGTCCTCAGTCCAGCAGTAACAGCCTAGCCTCCAAATGCTTACTGAGAGAAATTCTGACTCTCCAGCTTGTGTTTTTCCTTACATAAGGTATTAGCTCCTCCCTGTCCCACTCCTTCCTGTTACATCAGCAACCGGGGTTGATACCATCTGTTTCTTAACAGAGGCATGATATAATTAACTTGAAACCAAGTGCTAAGTACCTGTTATCTTACCTATATAAGGAGATCTTCAAATCTCATTACCATTACAACATTAGGAAACAGCATTGCATATTAGATAGAGTGCTAGACATGAAGTCAGGAACACTTGGGTTCAAGTCCCACCTGCTAGCTCAGTGACAATAGGCAAATAACTTCACCTCTGTGAAACTCGTTTTTTTTATATGTAGAATAGGTCTAAGAATACCCATAGGTCCTAACTCATGCAGTAATTTTGAGAATCAAATGAGATAATGTATGCTAGATAACATAGCTAAATGTTTCTGTGGCATCACTGGATTTATTACCATTGATATCTGCATATCCTCTCTGCAGCTCTAGCTTCCTCTGGGGCTGCATTCTGCATAATCACAAACCAGCAAGAAGAAAAATCTTATATTAGCTTGTAAATGACATTATAGACTGCCTTCACTATGTATATGATATTTAAAACTATCATTCAATTTATACATCATCTATTATATACATTGTATGTATAAGGACCTGTATAAATCACTGAGAAATTACCCAATGACAAGACATCACCAGTTGTCTATTTTATGTGAACAGATAAGGAAAAGCATGGCAGAAGCAAAGGAGAGATCAGGACAAAAAGTTATAGGAAAAGTTGTAAGATAAGCATCTCACATAACACTCCTTTATTACTAGTTACAGAATGTTAAGTATTTATATAAATATTAGAATTATTATTTTATTATTATATTATAAAATTAATATTTATATAAATATTAGAAGGGGGCTTTTGACTGTTTTAGCAGAATTTAGGAGTACAGCAGCCAGAATTCAGAATTTCGTGTGGAATATTTTACGTTTTTTTTCTGGGAAGTGTCTTCCCTCCAACAAAGCAGGTTAGCACTTTATCTGAAACTTAGTCTTGACATTTGACCTGTAGGATTCTGAAGTCAAATGACTTACCCAGAGCCACACAGCCAGTATATGAAGGAGGCATAACTCAAATCCACGTTTTCCTAGCTGTGATGCCAGTTCTCTAGCCTCTATACTATGTTGCCTCCCCTAAGATATATATATATATATATATATATATATATATATGAAATGTATCAAATGCTTTACATTTTGCAAAATAATATATGCATATGTGTATATATGCAAACACATATATGTGTGTGCATACATACATGTTATATATGTATGTGTGTATATATAAATATATACATATATCACATCTCATCTGACCTTTCACAATCATATAAAGGAAGTAGTATAATTATACACATTTTAAAGGTGAATGTTGAAGTTGAGAGGAGTTAAATGATTTGTTAGTGGTCACATAGGCAGTAGGCATCAGAGGTAGGATGTGAACTTAAATCTTTCTGACTTAAAGGCCAGTGCTAAACTTTTACTATGTTCCTTAGGTATCTCTATATTCCTACCACTACAAAAGTCTTATACCTCATCATCATGCAGACATGATCCTGAGCTCTTGAAATCTATGTAAGCCAAGTGATATTGGCAGATTCTACTAATCTAAGAAGTCCTTGAATAGGTTAGCATATTATAGACAGCAATTCCTATCCAAGGATTAGCCTAGTTAAGTATGGAAAGTTATCCCCATTAGCTTGGCCATTAGGTGATGAATGCTTTTGCTATAGAAAATGAAACAACAACAAAAATTTAAAATGTACCTCAACCTAGGGTGCCCCATTTCTGCTTCCACAGTAACAAAGTGTCAGAAAAAAGGGCCATAGGTGCTATAAATCAAATAGTTTTGAGATTTTTAACTAACTGTTCATAAAAATTAATTTGTACAAAATAAAATATAAATTACTACATCATTATTGATGTTGTTTTTATAAAAGCTTCCAGGTTACATAAAAGTTGAAACTAAATGGAAAAAAGAGTTGAAAAGCTTTCCTTGGAGAGGCTAATAAAGGTGTTGTCAAATTTAGTATTATTGTTCTCCCAAAGACAACAATGGACATAATTTCACTGGGGCTGTAAATCAGAAGATGCTTTGTAGTTTTGCTTATTAGTGTCAGATCACCGTGAAATGGCTGATATATATATATATGTTGTAGGAGATGGTCATCAGATTGGGAATCAGTAAGAGCAAATAATACAAAGAATACCATATGAAAAGGAACAAGATAATAAAATGCCAAATGCAATGAGTATTCCAACAAAACCTGCTGAATTTGAAACATGAGAAATAGATATAAATAAAGAAATTAACTCAGGGGCTGCTAGGTGGTGCAGTGAATAGAGTACTGGCCGTGGAGTCAGGAGGACCTGAGTTCAAATCCAACCACAGACACTTAACACATACTAGCTGTGTGACCTTGGGCAAGTTACTTAACCCCAATTGCCCTGCCCTTCCCCCTCCAAAAAGCAAAAAAATAAAATAAAAAAAAAGAAATTAACTCTGAAGGACAACAAAGGAAACCAGAAATTGGGTCTTTCAGAGAATTCTTTATCTCTGTGCCAAATAGAGAGAGAGATGGCAGCTAAGGGCAGCACTACTTTAGAGTACAAATTTATGCAAGTATGTAAAACTTTAATGGAGAATGGTAGAAGATCACAGTTGTATTATTGCCTTATAAAATAGCCCAAAGTAGTGGAAGTGTGATCAATCCTGCAGAAAGCTTGAGAAAACATGAGAATCAGCTAAACCAGATCATTCCAAGATGGTGTAATGACAAACTTGGAGGACAACCTAGAAATGAAAGATGGAATAGAACCTATCATGTTTTTGCAGTTACCTTTCTTCATCTTTGATAACAATGAAAAGTAAACATCTTTGAATTCTATTACTTCAGCATCCAATGTGCTAAATCAGGAAGTGATGGCATCTAGTAAAGAATATAAAGTTGGAAAAAATGGCTGGACCTAACCAAGTGTCTACAGACAAAAAATATACTGAAAGCAATGACATTTTAAAGGCACAGAGAATGGATTCCCATGATATTGACAAGAGGAAGTTATTCAAAAGAATAGAAAGAAATCATGGACAGTTTTGTCATAACCCCCAAAGGTAATCAAGAAATCAATCAGCAAGTACTTACTATTTCACCTCTGTAAAACTTCATACACACATACAATCTATATATGTTGATAGTATTTCTGTTGAAAATATGAGAAGGGACCTGGAAGACTTTAGCACAGGTAACCACCAAGAAAATGGACTAAATCAGTGCTGTACCAATATTACCCCATGTTACAAACTGTATAGGAAAATTCAGGTTTACTAAGGATGTATACTCCACCAGGGTCAATATACAGTATGTTCAGCTGTGACTGGTCAGACCAGTATGAGATCAGAAGACTCTAACATAGGTAAGGCACAAATAGTCCATATCAACATTTGGAATGGAGATGTCTATAAACTTGGACATCCAATGTTTCCTTTTAGCTGCTGCAGTTCTGCTTTGCTCATAGAGAACAGTGCCTTCTTTGATGCTGGCACATCATGCTGGGTAGTTCTGTGATAATGTCTCCCATGTCTTACAGTTGATTCCAGAGTTTTTCATGGAGACTTTGAGAGTGTCCTTGTATCACTTCTTTTGACCTCCATGTGAGCACATGCCTTGCATGAATTCTCTGTAAAATAGTATTTTAGGTAAATTGGCATTTGAACATGGCCAACCCATCAGAATTGAACACTCTGCAGTAGGGTTTGAATGCTTAGTTCAGTTCAAGAAAGCACCTCAGTGTCCGATACTTTATCTTGCTAAGTGATCTTCAGAATATTCCTAATACAATTCAAATAGAAGAGAATCTATTTCCTGTCATGGTACAGATATGCTATACAAAGGGATTACAACAATGAGGTCAGCATAATGACTCTGTAGACCTTCAGTTTGGTAGGACATCTAATGTCTCCTCTTTCCCATGTTTTCCTGGCAATCATGCATCAACCTCATCATCTATGTAGCAGTCCCTTGAAAATATACTGTCAATATAAGTGAACTTATCCACAACATTCAGAGTTTCTCCATTTGCTGTAACCAATGTTTCCACATATTCATGATTCAGTGCTGACTGGTTGAGAACTTCTGTTTTCTTTCTGTTAATTTGTCAAGCCAAAATTAGCACAGGCAGCAGAGAATCAATCCATACTCTCTTGCATCTCAGCCTCAAAGGGTACACTGACTGCCCACTGGATGTGCAGCCCATCAGACTAGTCCTTGGTTGTGTGTGTGTGTAGTCCATTAACATGTTACTCCTAGAGACAGACTATAAATTGGATGACCATCTGAATAGGAGAAGAGAAGGTCAGATTGCATTTGAGAAAATTGTACCAAATCCTGAATGTTTCCAAACACTCAATGGCAAAAGACTTTTAAAATCACCATTCTCTTAGGGAAGTTAAATGGCTGTGACTCATGGAATATCATGATTTCCAAAGAATCTTAAGTGTAGTTGACCCAAAGTGCAAAAAAAAAGAGATGTATGATGGTTTTAAGTAGCCTGCACCACACAGCAAACTATAGCTTCTATGTAAAAAGTCACATAAAAGATTTCTTCAAGGAAATGTATGAATAAGGTGGTCCATTCAGGTAACAGAAGTAAGGGTTACATACTACAAATACACTCATACTTAAGAAAAGCTAAAACATCTAGAGAAAGGCTTCTAACATGTTGGATAAATACAATATAGAGGATTTGTGTTAGGTAATGTACAAGAATTTCAAAGGATGAAATTACTTAGATTGATTGTGATATGAAGTAATGAAAATATTAAGTGTATGGAAATTCCATCAAGATTTTACTCTACAACAAGGTCTGGTACTAAGATAAAGGAGCTTAAGTATAATTTGCTAATGACTTTATTGTTTTTGTGACTCATAGTCCAAGAAAAAAAAGTGTTTAGTTTGGTGGTTCATTATATTAGATTTTATAATGTGAAGAAATTTTGTTTTGTATCCATCAGTATTGTTCAATAGCAGGTCTAAAAGTATTTTGTAAACTTTGAAATACTATTTAAATGTGACATTATTGTATTAGAAGAAACTACCTTTGCCCTATCAAGTAAGTTTTTTTAATACTACTTTTGTTATTCTCTTGCCTGGATAAGTGTTTGAGTTATGTTGGGAAAGAGTCACAAGTGTTTTGCAAAAAGGATATGTTCTTTTAGAGTTTTGCTCACAACAAAAGTGCCCCATTTCTTTCTGATTTAGTTCCAGTTGTAATTTAACTGTTACAATTCTCCAGGTTCCAGTAGTGTGCCAACATGAATTATGTCATTCCTTTGGGGAAAGTGAAAATGTTTTTGTATACATTTTGACATTATGTACATAAATTGCCAACTCTTTTTTTGATGTTTCATATTTTTTTCCCTGTGATTTTTCTCCAGCGTTGACCAAAAACCATCCTCGTTTTTAGATAAGATTTTATAATGTTGACTGCACATTTTCATAGGAGGTGAATTCAGACTCTTTAAAATGAATAGGACCATATGGATAGTTGAATATCTCTTTACAGAAGTTTAGAAAAGTTGAGAAGTCACACAGGTGGTGAGCCACAGGATTTAAATTCAGATTCTCTGCCTCTATATCCAGTGTTCTTAAATTTTTGACTGATCTTTCATATTCAAATGTTGGAAACCCCAACAAACTACATGAGTTCTTTCTTTGAAACACCTTATCACAAATTAGAAGTACTTAGAGGAATTTGTTTAGAATTTAAGTGAGGCAGTGAATAATTTCTCTAACCCTCTGAAAATCATTATCTCTGCCTTTACTGATATAGAGAACTCCAATGTAAGGGAATTCCCTCTCCCAATGCAGGAGCAAAGTTAGACATTTAGAGGGTCACCAAGACAGTAAGAAGAGAAGTGACTTGAACTGACTTGCCAGTGTGTATAAGATGAGACCCCTCAGGATAACCTGAAGTTGAAACTGGTTTCCTGTCCACACTACCTCCAGCCTTCTAAATCATTTACATGTGTGTGTATTTCTGTTAAAAACACTTTATATCCTCTGCAGCTAATATATAATAATATATATGATATTATGTATATATATATATGTATTCCCCTCAGGTGTCAATGCTGACCTCCATGGCATTAGAAGTGTAACTATTTCAGTCTGTGTGCATATTTATTTTAATTTGCATCACCACAAACTTTTAAGGGATCTTTGATTTAAAGAAGGTTGAGTTCCTGTACCCTAAGAAAATTGACACACTGCTCACTGAGTTTCTTTTGGGAGTTTTTCAGAGTTCATGTAATCTACAGACTCTCTGTAGCTTCTGGCCCAGGCCCTTGAACCCCAGGGAGCTATTTAAAGTTTTGGCTTACAGTTTTCTCAGAGCTCTTTTAAAAGTAGTTATAGTCTTTAATCTCTCATGGACTTTCACTCCCATAAGAACCTGGTGTTGACCATGACAGTTGGAGTGCCTGTTATGAACCACAAAGAAAACTATATGAGCCTGGGCAGTGCCAGTGAATGCAAGATGGCAAGATGTACAAATGCATCTTTCTTTTTCATACCTCAGAAACCACCTTTATGTCATGCCGATATCAACCGCTAGTCATCTGTCAACAGAGAAAAGCCACACACCCTCCCACTATTCCTTACCAAAAATTATGACTAGAATGAGAGTGTGAACTGAGGTGTTGGAACCAATGTTGTTGCCTGCTCATCCATATCCACCCCCACAAACTCATTTCTTTTTCTTTGTAACATAATTTGTGTAACAGATATTCATCTCACTAATCCATCCAAAGAGAAGTAATTTAAAACAATCATACAATTCATACTGTAAAGGACACAAGTTTACTCTTATTCATCCTTTAGCCTGCATCTTCCTTTATTCCAAGATGTGAACATATTTGCTGTTTTTCAAAACTGCTAGAGTTTAAAACAGAAAAACTTATAGCATAGTTAAAAAATACTTGAGTGAAACCCAGGAATATAAGATGTCAGTGAAAAACTACTGTATACTTTCCTCCCAGGACAATTAAAAGCTACATAATCAACCTGAGAAGAAGAATTTGATTAGAAGTTATACAGTCCATTAACAGACTGATAAGTTCTATCAACTGTCAGAATTATTTTTATTCTTATTTTTTTTAAGCTATTGGGTTTGAGTAACTTGCTCAAGGTTACACGGCCAGTTATTTTGTGTGGGAGATCCTGGGTCTCCTGACGCCAGAGCCGGTGCTCTTACTCACTGCACCACCTGGCTGCCCCTATCAAAATAATTTTTAATGCATATGTTAAGATATAAGTTCTGTTTTAAAAGCAGTCAATTAGAAAATATTTTAAAATTTTTTAATAAATTATCAACTCCAAAGAAAATTTTATTCCAAAACCCTACCATTATAGAAACATCTCACATTGGAGCCAATGACTATATAATTATTATCCATTAAGTAGCCAAAATCAATGACTAGTTAACTTATTAAATTTAGAGCAGCTTATCCGGATGACCACTGAATTGAATGTTTTTATCTATAAAAATAAACTAAATGCAAATGGGGAAAGTTTTCCTTTGATCCACCCATTTTGAAAAATTCCACAGTTTGACCTAAGGACACATTTTCTTTTTTACAAAATAAATTTTATAAAACATGAATCAAATATAACATAATAGATTATACATAAGAGACAGTTAAGCATAGTGGACAGACATGTATAGGCAACTAATCTCAAAGCCAGCAAGAACTTATTTCAAGTCATACCTTTGACACATGCTGGCTGTGTGATCATAGGATCATACGTAACTTCTCAGTGCTCTCTAGCTACATCTCTAAGACAAAATTTCAAAAAAGATCCCAAACTCCATTAACAGAAGGAATTTCCTCACATGGAAGTTTTATACCAAGGAAATCACAGGTCTAGGCCCTATCCTAGTATCTATCCTAAATAAAATTTCAAATTTTGTTATTTGAATTCCACAATTCTATGAAATTACATAATTATTTTCCATATTTATTCAAATAACCTATCACAGGGTATTTGGAATGAAAACTGATTGCAGCTTACTCATCTACAGATCTTTTATTTTCCCCAGATTTTTAAAAATACTCCCTTTTGCCTAGTTTATTTTCCCATCCTGTACTTTTACATCTGATTTTTTTTTCGTCTAAGCTAAGGCTTTTAATTTCTGTCATTACTAAATTCCTTCCCATTAGGTTTCTCCATAATTATAATCTGACATACTGATTCTTTTATCTAACATGTTACAAAGGCCCCCAACCTTATGTCTTTTAGAAATGAGAGGAACTCCAGCAGTGCCTTTGTTTAAGTCATTGATAAAAATGCTGACCAGTTAAGTCCCAGCACAGATCCCTGGGGCTCTGCAGAGGAGACCTGTCTGATGATTGACAGGAACATAGAGGTTGAATGTTCAAAAAAGCAATTTACTCCCCCCACCCCCACCAGGGATTCCATGTTGGCATCAGTCTATAAATAACTTCTCTTATGGTTCCATCATTCAACTACTTTCACACCTACCTAATAGTGCTAGCCAATTTATGTTACTTGTGATATTTGATCATATCTTCTTATGGACAATTTTGTCATATATTGTTCAGTCCAATTGAAAATATGATCTTTTTTTCAATTTTCTGACTAGTTTTTAAAAATTGAAATAAATGTATGCATCATTTTTATGTGCAATCACACGCAAGTTACTTCATTTTATTGTCATTGTTTTTCCATGAGAGTCTGTTATACCAAAATAAATGGTACTGTTTTTTTTGTTGGATCCTTTTAGATAGTATTTTTTTTTAGTTTTCAAATGCTTTATTAACTTCTGATTTACATCATTCATTTCCTCCAGATTTTGAGTTACAAATGTTCTCCTTGTTTTTCCCCTACCCACCGCCCCAAAATAGCAGTCCCATAGGATATCCCCTCCTCCAATCTGTTCTCTCCCATATTTTCTCCCATACCCCTTTTGACTTTTCCAGTGGATCTCTATGCCCCAGTGCCTGTATATCTTATTTCCCCATTACATGTAAAAAAGTATTAATAATAGTATATATATATATATATGTTTGAATATTTGTTTTTAAAACTTTGAATTCCAGATTCATTCCCTTCCTCCCTTGTCACCCACACTTACTGGGAAGATAAGCAGTTCAGTATAGGTGGTACATGTGTGGCTAATGCAAAACAATAACATAGTATATATATTGTAAAAGACTGACTGTATTTCCCTTCCTCCTATCCCACCTCCCACTTGTTCTATTCTCTACTTTGATCCTGTCCCTGTTCAAAAGTGGGTGCTTCCAACTTCCCTCCCCCCAGCCTGCCCTCCCTTCATCATCCCCCTCTTATCCCCTTCCCCCCCTACACTCTTGGAGGGTGAGATACCCTGTTTAGTGTGTATTTCATTCCCTCCTCAAGCCAAATTCAATGGGAGCTTTCATCCCAAACGCTGAGGTTTTCTTGGCTGCTGGAGGTATTAGATGGGTGCCCTCTCTGAGGCCTCCACACGCTCTGGCAAGCTGGACACACACCCCATGACCTCCACCCTAGACTGCAGTCCAGATCCAAGCAGGTTAAAGCAAGAACGAATACCCCTCAGACTATTCGCTTGGTCCCCCTACACTCTGCAGGCCAGGAGCTGAAGCTGCTATGGAGGGCTGGCTGGCTATGCCAGGCATTTCAGCAGCTTCTCATGCTGGGGGCAAAAGCCACACACTCCCACTTACTGGGTCCCAAAGTCCAGACTGCACTGACCTCTCACTTTGTCCTTCGTATCTATGTGTTGATAAATCTGGAAAAGGCCACAGTTGCTGCTGATCTGGAGTCCCTCTGGCAGGTGGCTGGTCAGGCCTGCCCTGGGGCTAAAGCCTAGGCATGGGGCTGGGCTTGGCTCTCAGAGCCCTCTGCTGGCAGATTCCTGCTGGCCTGCTGGGCTGTCCTCAGGGGGAGGTTAGTTTCTCTGTGTCATTTTGTGGGTTCTGCAGCTCCAAAATTTGTTTATAGAGTCCCCTTTTTACATGGATTGGGGAAGGTGGAAGCAGGAGCAGAGGGGTGGTCCTGCTTCTGTTCCACCATCTTGACTCCGCCCCCTGTTATTAACTTTCTATATGTGTCAATATTATGCATACTCACAAAGTTAAAGATGAAATGTTGAAGATTTTTTAAAATTACATTTGCCCAAGAAAACAATGATCTATTTTCAACCTAGAATGTTAATGTGAACCAAGAAAAAAATTCAGGCTGAAAACTTTGAGGTTGAATCTGGAGGTCAAGTTGAACTGATAAAAAGGTAATACATACTGAAGGCAATACTTACAAATTCCTTGTCCTTCTCTAGGCCAGGCACATAGGAAATAGAAAAAGCTAAGAACTGGCATCCTGATGTAGAAATTTAGTGGGAAGAACACATTTAGGACTATTAACATCTTTACATCACAGGTCTTAATACTTAATACTTAATACTTTCTGCGTAGTAAAGTAGGCATTGAACTTTTGTGGATGAGAACTTTTATTCTACTTCTTTTTTCTCATTTTAAAAAATTCTAAATTTAAACATTAAGTGAAATGTGCACTTCTATAAACACACTAGAATAGAGGATTATACTTAAACTGTGAAACTATCATATATGACTTTCTTTTTAAAAAGTGTTTAAAATATTCATCATTTTTCTTTAAAATTTATCTTGTAATTCCTTCTGGTCTTCTCTTTTATTCTGTGCATTTGCAACCCAGTCTCAAGGAAGTAACAAGGAAGCCTTGAGAGAGATACAGGATAAATCATGTGTCATTCAAATCAAACTACCAGTACTTTGACTATCACCTATTCAGACCCTGATGAAGATAGCTGAGGACACTGAAGACAAGAGCCTTAGAAAGAACATTGACCATTAAACCCTAAATATGGTTCCTGCCTATCCACTGAATCCAGTATTGAGGTAGATGTCATTATGGAGAGGGAACTCACTGTCTTTCTCACAATAAGCAGCAGCTTCTAACCACCTGCCACCAGCAGGTACATAAGCACAGGGACCAGAAGAGTGGCAGTAGCCCCCAAATCATCAGCCTACTCCTCACAGCCATCTTCCAGGGAAACAAGTCTTGCGTGGATGGGATCAACCATTCCTAATGACTGACAACCAACTTCCATACACAGCACAGCCAATCCCACCTGGTTGCAATAGCAAGGTGTCCTGATAGAGAAACAGGAGACAGCATATACCTGGAAAATCAAACCATCATCACTCCCTTGACCATTATTTCCTCATGTATTCTGATGGAGATAACCCACAACCCTCAATATAAAAGCATCGAGAATAGCAATGCTTCTAGCCCTAGTGCCTTTGCCATCATTCTGGAAAGTAGCACTTATGGAAAGTAGCACAGGGATGCAACCTGGCAACAGCTCCTACAAGTATTGCAGCCCTATAATAGCTATAAATATAAATAGTAGCTATAAAACTCAAAAAGAAGAGTTCCTAACACCAGAGTCCTTGGCACTATCAAATGGCTCAACCTCAGAAAATGATGTGATTTTATCAGTGGAAATAACATTAAAGAAGCAGCATTTACATATTCTTTGCTTCTGCACCCTGAGGACCATGGAAATTTGCCATCTGACTTGCAGCTAAAATCTTCCATATGTGTTGTTTCCCATTAGAATGTTGGCTCCTTGAGAAGGGAGACTTCTTGCATTTCTCTTTGTATTGTTTGCACTTAGCAGAGTGCTTGGCACATAGTAAGCCCTTACTAAAGACTTCATTCATTAATTCGGAAAGCATGTTCCAGTAATCTTATTTTCTTTTCAAAAAAATTAACAACCCTATCCCTAATTTTCCCCTCCTTCTCTACTCTCCACTCCATAAAATAGAAATAAATCTTTGTAATAGATATGTATAATCATGCAAACACTCATATTAGCTATATCCAAAAAATGTATGTTTCTCTATCAGGACATGGGTAGCCTGCTTCATGCTTCATCATCAATTCTTTGGAATTGCGGTAATTACAATGATCATAGTTATTCAGTCTTTCAAAGTTATTTGTCTATACAACATTATGGGTATTATACAAATTGTTCTCTTGGTTCTGCTCACTTCACTCTGCATTAGTTCCTGCAATTCTTCAATATCTTCTCTGAATTTTCCCCTACATCATTTCTTGTGGTCAATAGTATTCCATTATGTTCATATATTATCATTTGCTTAGCCATCCCTCAATTCATATGCACTCCCTTACTATCCAGTTCTTTGCCACCACAAAAACAACTGCTACAAATACTTTGGAAACACAATTCCTGTCCCTCTTTCTTTGATCTCTTTGTGGTATAGGAGTAACACTGGTTTCTTTGGGTCAAAGGTTCTGTACAATTCGGTGAATCTGGGGGCGGGGCATAGTTTGAAATTTCTTTCAAGAACAGCTATATTAATCCACAGCCCTACAAACCCTGTGTTGATGTATCTATTTTCTAGCCACTCATACATTTTTAAATTTTCCTATAATATGTCATAATTTTTTAGAATGAAAAGAAACCGTAAGATATCGTCTAGTACAAAACTCTTCATTTCAGTTTGAAAACTGAGATCCGGAGTTTTAGTGATTTGCTTAAGATCACAAGGCAACTTAGTAATAGAGGCAGAACTCAACTGCCATTTCAGTTATTCTACTGAACCAACAATTATATTTATTGTCACTGATTCCTTGACAGTCAATATCACCCAAGTGACATCTGACCATCAAAGAGTACCATAGTATATGTCCTTTCATCAATAAATATTGTAATTTAAAACTGCTATAGGTTACCTAAAACTGCTATCAAAAATAAACCAGCCCTATGGCCATCAAAAATAAAGCATACTGCAAGGATCAGGTTGGTTACTCATATCACTGACTGAATTTGTTTGTTGCATATATTTTTTAATAAGTTCATCAAAAAAAATAGCTTCATCCCTTAAATCTTGGAATGACATTTGAATGTTTTTTTCCTTTAAAAAATCTTGGGAATATGGCTAATCCACTCGAGAGATTATTGCATTTAGTATAGTACCAAGAATACGTTTCTTAATTTTTCTAATGGTGCAACCTCTAAGTTTCTCTATCAATAGACATTTTTATAAAGAAAAATTAGAAACAAAAATTACGTGTATGTGCTATTGAATCTAATTATTATCTCCTGATTAAAGGTTTATCAACTTGGATCTGTATAAGAAGTTAATCAGAGTATATTTACCCTCACTTAAATGCTATTAAGAAACCCTGCTTTACTGTCTTCTGATTTGTCTCATTTTGATTAATTTTATAGATTCTACTCTCTCTCTCTTTCTCTTTTTCTCTCCCTCTCTGTCTCTTGTCCCCCCCCCCCCGCCTTAGCTAACATTTTTCTAAATCTGGATTGTCCATTACATCAACTTTTTGTTCCTCATAACATGATGTGAAAGGAGAATTCTTCCCTTCTGGAAGAAAGCTAAATTTTTAAAAGGAGAGCACATTTGGTATAGTTTAAATGGCAAATGGGTTTTTAGCACCTGTACAGATACTTTGATGTAAAATACATACTCTCGGTTATGTGAATTGTTCATAAACCCTTTTGTTTTCTGATGTACAAAAGGAAAAAGAAATAAAGTGAGTATTGGTCAGAAGATCAGAACTTTTTCCCCTTTTGTGTTAATAGCTTACTTGAATTGGATATGTATTTGATATCATAGGGTTGCCATCTAGTGGTGTAAAAAGAACATTTTAATTTAAAAGTCATATTTTCTGTAATTAAGCATTTTGCTAAGTAAACAAATTATAATCAATTGCTAGACTACATTTTAAGTGTTACTTACAAATGAAAGCCATTGTATTTTCTATGATGTGAGATCTACAGAACATGTATTTTTATATTTAAAAAGTATATTAGATCTAACTTTTTTATATTAAAAGTTCTAAAAGACAAATTTTGTAAGATGGCCAAAATTAAATCAAGTAGTATTAACTGTGGACTTCGAAAACATAAACTTGTTCCAGAATTTTGAAATGAGAAGTATTTATATCAGTTAACTAAAATTTAAACCTTTTCAGAACCTGACTTATTCTTAACTTTTCAATCTTACATTTTACCTATCTCCACATATTCTATGATTAATACTTTCTGACCTACTTGCTTTTCCTCTTCTGGTTCTCCACTTCCTGGCTTCCCTGGCTTCCTTCAAAGCTCAACTAAGATCTTACCTTCTACAGGAAGCTTTTCTTAACCTCTTTTAATCCTAATGCCTTCCTTCTTTTAATAATTTCCTATCTATCCTATATAGAACTTGTTTGTAATTATTTGTTTGCTTGTTGTTTCCCCCATTAGGCACTGAACTACTGGTGGTTAGGGACTATCTTTTGTGTCTTTGAAGCCACAGCACTTAGCACAGTGCCTGAATGACTTCCTCTCATACAATTCCCATCTCCAATCTTTTTCACTGACTGTCTCCCATGTTTAGAATGTTCTTCCTCTTATACCTCTTGGATTCCTTGATTTGATTTCCTTCAAGATTTAGCTTCTACTGGAAGCCTTCTACTTCTTACCTTCTACTGGAAGCCTTTCCAGGACTTCCCATCTGTTATTGTCTTCCTTTCTCAGTAGACCATCCAGCTACTTTGTATATTTCTATTTTGTTTCCCCGATTAGAATGTTAGGTCCTTTTGGTTTTCTTTGTATTTTCAGCATTCAGCCCAGTAACTGGAACATAGGAAAAGCTTAAATAAATTGGTTGTTGATTAAAAAACAAAGAGCAATGTAGCATGTATATATATAAAGAGAGAGAGAGAGAGAGATACAGAGACAGAGACAGAGAGACAGACAGAGAGACAGAGACAGAGAGAGAATGAGGGAGGAATGTAGAGAGAGGAAAGAAGGAAGGAAGGGAGGGAGGAAGGAAGGAAGGAAGGAAGGAAGGAAGGAAGAAAGAAAGAAAGAAAGAAAGAAAGAAAGAAAGAAAGAAAGAAAGAAAGAAAGAAAGAAAGAAAGAAAGAAAGAGAAAGAAAGAAAGAGAAAAAGAAAAAAATATGCTTGAGGAAAAGATCTCTAGGAATTATTATTCAGTGGAAAGAGTACTGAATTTAAAGTTGAAAGGCCTGGGTTTGAATCTCATCTTTACCAATAATTCCTTTCATGGTATTAGCAAATCACTTAACTTCCAAGTCTTAGTGCTCTGTATGTAAACTGAGGCGCTGGATTATATGACCTCTATGGTCCCTTGAAAATCTCAATCTGTTGTGAATGTGAAAAATATCATCTAATTTAAACCTGAAATACAGAATTTGCGAATTGTAAATCTATAAAGATAATACTCAAATAGGACAATGGATAAGAAAAAAAATCACAAAAGAAGAAACAGAAATATTTGAAAAATTGTTCACTCATTCATAAGTAAAGTGAATTAAAACCAATAGTAACAATTCTGATATATCAAATTAAAAATACATGATAAAAAACATCAATAGAAAGCCTTTTTTCTTTCTTCACAGACCTAAACAACAGCAACAACAACAAAACTTCACAGACATTTTCAATAAGTTTTATTTTCATTTTAATTTTTATTAGGATCACCTCAATAAGACAATAGAAATAACTAGACCAAGTTACCTATAATCCTCCAGTGGGACAATTATCCATGAACACAAAATGTTGTTTGATTTCCTTCACCTTTATAAGACTATAAACAAAAAATCTAGTGTGAATAACTCTACCATATAATCACTCATAGAAAAATAGTTGTATTAGTAATAACAACAATAAACATAATAAAATCCTGCCTCAGGACATTTTCTATTAGAATCTCATTGAAACATACAAAAATCAAATAATACTATTGCTGTAAAAAATAATAATAATTAGTAGTAGTAGTATATATGTGTATTTATTTTTGTATATATATGTATGCTTATATGCAGTAACACACAATGTTGTTTCATATTCTTAACCTTGAAAGGCTTCAAAAGAAGGTCAAGTATGAATAACTCATTATTATCTTTCTATCAATCAATCTGTCTAGCTAATCATCATATATATTCAATGTAATATAATATAGCATGATATGATATAATTGAATACATATGCACACAGATAGATTGGTAGATACCTACAACTACACTCTTGACTTTTTCATGTAAATATATACACACATAGTATGCATGTGTATATAAAATATACATATATGTGTACATGTGTATATACACATATGAATACATGCATGCATGCATACATATATGCACAGTCTTCTACGTAACCTATATAGATGAAAAAAATATGGTATATGTGATTTATTTCCAAAACCTACAGTTCACTCTGTGTTAAACAGTAGGAACGCATTGACTTGTCTTTACCTCTTCTTTTTATGTAGGAAGTGAGCTGTTTTCTGGACTCTACAGTGACTACTGGGGAAGAGATGCTGCTGTCTTCCGCAGCCTGGGCCGCATGGCACACATTCGGACAGAGCATGATGATGAGCGTCTGCTAAAAGGTACAGCTGAAGGGAGGACTCTCTTGGGTTACAAAAGGCTTGATGCCTAGTATAATCACTGCAGAGCTCAGAAACGGTTTTTTTGTTTTGTTTTTGTTTTTTTGATGCAAGTTCATTGTTTGTATTAGAGTACCACTTCAATTTCTCAATGTACTGTCAAATAATCTCTAACATTTTCTGAATATCCCTGGATCTCAAAATGTCAAAATAAGGAGAGATCTCAGAAGTCACCTTGTCCACTTTGAACCTGAAAAATAAGTCCTTCTGCAAAATGTCAGATGGATATTCATCCGAGCTGTGATTGAGATTACCTACCATGGCAGCCTATTCCACTTAGGGAAAGCTCCACTTATTAGGAAATTTTTCTTTATATTAAACCTAAATTTGCTTCATGCAACATCCATGTATATCTAGATCTATATCCGCATCCATATCTATATCATCTATATCTATGTCTGTAGCTATAGATCTCTCCAATTATGTATATGTACATACGCGTGCATGAATACACACACAAACGCATGCATGCATGCATACGCACATAACACACAGCTAAGTGGTACATTGGGCTAAGTGGTGAGCCTGAAGTCAATTAGAGCCTCAGATAAGTAGATGTGTGACCCTGGACCAGTTACTTTTTGCCTCACTTTCCTCCTCTGCAAAATGAGGTGGAGAAGGAAATGGCAAACCACTCTATATCTTTGTCAAGAAAAACCGAAATAGAATCGTGAAGAGTCAGACATGACTGAAACCACTGAACAGTACACACATACACACACACAGATTCTATCCATTTATATCATATTATATATTAGGCCATTCATTGTACATATTTTAATTCTTTAAAATAAGTTAAATAAGTTCAAAATAAAAATATTATATGCACATACACACATTCATATATATATATACACACATATAAACTCTATCCATTTATATGTTATATACACTATGCTCTGTATAATATATCAGTATGTCTTGAGTCTTTCAAATAAGTTGTTACAGATACTAAAGCAGGTTTATTGTTTCAGAAATGCATATTCTGAAGGTTTATTCAAACGGCACTAAAGCAGTGAATTGAAATTTTAAACACACACACACACACACACACACACACAGAGCTACTCAATGAGTTATTTTGTCCACATTTAACCATCAGTGTGTTTTTCCCCCACTGAATTGACTGTATATTTGCATCAGGTAGATACCATTTTATGAAATCACATTACATTTTAGGAAGTATCTTCAATAACTTTTAGATATGTTTTAAAATTTAAATCATTCATATTTTCATATATTTTCACATAAAATTATATTTTATGCTTAATAGAAAAAATCACTTTCCAGAGATTGTTTCTATAAAAAAATTACATTTTTAAGTCTTACTGGCATTACAAAGTTTATCAAATATATCATGTGAAGAAAAAAAAAACTCACAATTTTCTAGATTATAAATGTCTCAGGTCATTATACATTATTTTCATTTTAAAACAAAACTATTCCATAATGTGATCCAATGGGAAAATATTATGAGCATCTAAGGGAAAGTGATGTTGCACTATAGGCAAAAATATCTTCATTGCATTAAAGTAAATTTTTATTAAATAGAAGAAGGAATATCACATGTTGTTCCATGGTCAGTGTTTCTTATTATTCCTGCCTTTGGGATATATTCCTAATTCTTGATCATGTATTTTTGACCATACCTCAACTTGATCAACTAAAGATCTCATATTTCTTCCCTAATATTTCAGAATGTTTTGCTTCTGAGGGTTAGAGTTCTCTTTGTAGATACTGAAAATGGAATGTAAAAACCTATATACTCAGAACACTTTCTTTCTCAATGAAATGAGTCTGTCATAGCATTCATTTTTTCTTATTTATTGGAAAAGGAGGTTTCAAAACCAAATTTTAAAAATTTAATGAAATCACTTTTTTTTTACTTTTCCGAAGAACCTAAGTTTGTGGGTTCTTATATGATTCCTGACAATGAAGACCGGGATGACAACAAAGTCTATTTCTTCTTTACTGAAAAGGCGCTGGAGTCAGAAAACAATGCGCACACAATTTACACAAGAGTGGGAAGAGTATGTGCGGTAAGACACATTCTTGTAGCATTTTCCGCTTGGTTGCCACAATATGTATTAAAAATATTCAGTCCAACCTATTAGTTTACAGATAAAGAAGATGAAGGGCAGGGAAGTGTATCGACCTGCCCAAGGTGACACAGGTAGTAAATTTCAGAACTGAGATTTGATTTGATTCTAAATTCTTCTGGTTTGTGGAGACTGTAATCACTTTGGGGCCAATGATTTCTTGATAAGCTTCTATGAACTTAGAAAGACAGGGGTACACACACACACACACACACACACACACACACACACATACACACACTCATTCACATATTCCTTTACTAGGACCATATTCCAAGCATATCCTGTTTGTCATGAGACCTATCAGAGTAAATGTCAGTTTACTGTATATTTAATTATAATTTATACTATAATATTTGTAATTTTATACCACCATTTATTAAATAGTGCATAGGAATTAAAATGAGAATAAGTGGCAAAAAGAAGAGAGTATAAAATGAAACAGATAAGACTATCTCTCTGTTGATACATTATCTGCTTTATTTTAGCTAGTGAAAATGAACGGTCATTGCAAATGATTATGTTTGCAAAGGGAATCTTTGTAGTGTCATGCCTAGCTATATAGGGTGGGGGGTGGGGAAGGACCTCTGGACACTTTTATCACCTAAGTAAATTAATTTTATGTATCCATTTGCATTTATTTAATTTTTGTGCTCTGTCCAAAATAATATGACATTTAAAGATAAAAGAGAAGAAAATGCATGCTTAAAATAGTAGGTTACATAAGCAAATTATAATAATGAACAAATTCCACCAATGATTGTTATTGGTAATTGCTTATTGGCTAATATTTGCTAAGATATATTACAAATACTACTTAATTGACCTTGTTGGAAGTATCCTGAGGAACCTTTATTGTCTGTACCATGTTTTAGAAGAGATTTGGTCAATCTCTAGTACATTTTCATTGTTTTTCTATAAATTATACATTTTGCACATTAAAAATTACAATCATGTGGAAATATGGCCTTCATAATTGCTCAATTTAGACACATTATTAAGTGCTAATAAATGCTTCCTTTTTTAACAGAATGATGTGGGAGGACAGAGAATTTTAGTAAATAAGTGGAGCAGTTTCCTTAAAGCAAGGTTGGTTTGCTCAGTGCCTGGAATAAATGGGATTGATACCCACTTTGATGAATTAGGTAAGTGTCGTAAGTGGAATTAAAAGTTATTATCTGATAATTGTGACAATTTTATGGCCACCATTTGACACCTGTCTTTAAGGATAATTTGTTCTTCATGATATTTGATATATACCTATTTTAGAAAGATTTTCTAGTTACTGTAATCCAACTGTGTGTATGTTATGTGAGTAAGGGGCGTGGAACATAAAGCTTGGTCCATCCAATTAACCTGGGGCCAGTATTTCTGGTTCCTCGCCTTGTGGTTCTGCCATATAGACAACCTATAAAGCATCAGACTAACTATATTTTTAGTCTAATATGATTTGCATATGTTTGTATGTATTTTCTAATACAAAACAAAGTATTTAAAAAGTTTGTAAAGTTTGTAAACTATCTTATGTCGAATTAGGGTAACATGGAATAATTGAAAAATTTTGAAAATATAGTTATTATTAGCACTCAGAAATATATTAATTGTCTTTTAATTTTATAGAGGATATTTTTTTGCTACATACAAGAGATAATAAAAACCCAGTGATATTTGGACTCTTTAATACAACAAGGTAAGTGTTTAATAAAGTCAGTGGAAACAAGAAACGTGTACAAGCTTTCATGAGCCTTCTTATTGCCAAGGCTTCTACCTTGAGTTGTTTAAACTTTTTCTTTTTTATCTCCTAAGTCCTACCAATCACTAAGTCTTGCTTGTTCTTCCTCCACAGTAATTCATACACACATATAAATATGTGTAGATGTGTGTGTATAATATACACAGTTTCCTTTCTGCTTCCAGTCATTATAGAAGCATATCTACTCTTCTTCCCAATATTCCTTGTTCTTCCCACTCAATTCACAGTTTCACACAAATTTCATAATAATGACCCTCAAACATAATTTTCAGTGAATTACCTCTTGTTTAAGACCCTCAAGTGACTGATACTGTTTTGCCTATTACAGCAGATATTTTCTAGCCTAACATTCAAGCCCTCCATGCCCATCTTCCCAATGGCATGTCTAATCATTCCCCAACATCATCTCTCTTATTTACTTTAGGTAATTCTGTACTTTTCTGGTTTCCAACATTTACTTGCTCCTCCTAAGGAGGTGATTTCATCTTTTATTCCCTCTTCTTGGAATTGTTTGCACAAACTCATAGACCTTTCTACAAACCCATGGATCTTTTTAAAAATCACCACCCCTAGGATGCCTGATCAAACTGACGACATCCCATTATGAGTATACTTATATCTGTTTTTGCTCTTTCTCTTTTGTCTTCAGCAAATGTATAAACAGTTTCCACATTCATACCTTGGAGTTCTTTCTAACTTCCATTATGATAATTACCTAGATTTCTTAAGTTCATCTTTCATCTATATATGAACATTTAGTCCCTTCAAGGTAGGGACT
>NW_027186540.1:12836781-12887477 GCF_028583685.1 Petaurus breviceps papuanus
CCTTGTCCAAGTTAACCCTTTGTTAACTAGTTTAGGCTTTTATTTTGTCATTTTCTCAACACTCCTGGGAGAAAGATGCTGTTATCATCCTCATTTTGTAGTTGAGGAAACTGGGGCTGATACAGGATAAATGACTTATGCAGAGTCACACAGATGGTGAGTGTCTGAGATCTGATTTGAAGTCAGGTCTTCCTGACTCTAAGCCTAACAGTCTATCCCCTGCACCATGGTACCTGCCTCAATGAATGGAAAATGAAGGAAGGATGAAGTTCACTCTAATAGGGCAGAGAGGAAGGGGGCACCTATCAGATTTAGATGAACAGTGTCAGTGCCAAATAACATTTCATCCAGAAATTGGAATGTGGTATCAAAATCAGGAATATGGCTTCTTCTGCCAGATCCCACAAGATGGTGGAGGCTTTTGGCTGCTTAGTGAGTTTTCAGAAGCTTTAACAAATCCCACTAAAGGAAAGAGATTGGCTTGAAGCTAAGACCACCAAGACCCTTGCCAGAGGACGGTGAGCCTCTAGAACCAATCTTGTCATGTGCTGCACAGGATTTTTCCAAATCAGTGTTCACAATTTCAAAGAAGGAGTGCAGGATTGCAGAACCAGGTCAAAAATGGGAGATAACAAATAGCTTTTATTTGTGTTCATCCCCCTTAATCAAGTACTTGGCCTGGAGTAGTTTCTTAATGGATGTTTACTGAATTAAATTGAATGATCTCAGAAAATAAGAAGCCTGAGGTGAGGCTGTGCACTGAAAGCACTCAAGGAAACATATAACAACCAGCTCTCCAGACGGAAAAAAAAAGTTGTTTCCATGACACACTTTTAAATTTAATCTGAATTATTAACATTTTTCCATCACCTTCCTAAATCCAGACAATCAGTAGAAAATAAATCAAACCCTAATTTATAGCATTGCTGATTTATGAGGTATAAATACTCATACTGTGTATGAGCTGGCTCTAGCATAGCTCCTAGACATTTACCTGGTCCAGGCTTGCAAGTGGCCTGCTCCTGCTCACTTATCACCCACAGTGTGACTTGAAGACACTTGGCTATATTTATTGGTTTGAAGAACTGAAATAAAAATCTTAAAGGCATATTTATAAATCTTGTCTTTTCCCTTGTCTCCAGCAAGAGTGACATGCATTATAAATTCCTCTGTTATATATGTATTTGTTTGATATGCTACAAAATCACTTTTGTTTCTTCCAGAATTCACATGTATCCTTTCTTATAAATAACAATGAAGAAGGGTCTTCATACCTTTATCTCTAGTATAAACTAAGCTAAGAATTTCTCTAGTTAATAATAATAGGCTAGGCTTTTTTTTTTTTTTAACGTATCACACTATGATTTTTTTTTAAATAAATAAAGACATGTTCAAATTGAGAATGGCATGGATTGAGGAATTCATCAAGTGTCCAGTGAATATGATATTGGATACACACACTTTTACATTTCAGTGAATGTTACACATGTTATTTATCTCTCCGGCTCTATAGTAAAATAGTTACCATAGCAGATGATCATTATAAGTTAGTATCTTCCCTGCTATGTCTTTAATCACTCAAACACAGCTTGAAGGAATGAAGACATTGGTATGTAATCAAAGTACAGTTTGCATTTCAAACAAAGGCCATGACATTCCAATAATGTTTATTTTAAGGAAGAAAATGGGAAAACACCCCATCTGATTTCCAAAAATTGGCATCTGGCAACAGGTCTATTGTTATCCGGTTCATTTATTCATTGTATGCAGTAAATGTTGATATGTTTAGTGTTGTGTATGGAATACCAAAAGAAATATATCATATGTGTATGTATGTATATATATATATATATCACTCAAAAATGTAGTTGGCCAAGAGCATCCTTTTAGGATACTAATAAGGTAACAATATTAACTGTTATACTAACAAGTGAAATATTTGACAAAGTGATTAACAGTGAAAAAGTATGGAAAAGACAGTATGTTAAGAAAGAAAAGAATGTGGGTGCACTAGCAGCAGAATGGTCTAAAAAGAAATTTATCAATATTTTCTTCCTATTAGAATATAAATATATTACAAAAAGGGATTCCATTCCTTGTGCCCTCAAAACCTAGCCCAATATCATTTGTAGAGAAATTATGTTAATCCCTTAATATTAAAATTGTTAACCACTTAATATTAATTTTATTATTTATATTATAATTTATATAATTAATAATTATGGTTATTAATTAATCAGTTAATATTAAATTTAATTAAATATTTTATTTTACTTCATTACTTAAAGAGATTCATTCATCCTCCTAAAGTTCTTAACGTGGAGTTTCTTCAAGTTATCACTCTGCCAGGAAGAAGGGTCAAAACAAAATAGGTTTCAACTTTTATAACAAAACTTATAAAAGAAATGCCTACTACCTTTTCATAAGGAACAATTTATTAACTAGGGTTGTATTAGGACTGAATTCCAGTTCCTGTTTATTTTTTGCATTTAACCATTAAAGTTTGGACCCAGTATCTGGAAAATTCATCAAATAATCTGCATTGAAATGTGATTGACTTTCTTATTGGTTCTTTTTGTTTAGAATATTATTTGAATTGAAGCTTATATTTTGAAATTTTATTTATTTGGCTTTGGCATATATAAAATGTTAGTAATAAATTTTTGTTCTATAATCTCCGGGTTCTTTTTCTTAATGGTAAAATATTTCAAATGTAAACATTTTACACAAAGCAGCTTTGCCAGCATTTCTGTAAAGTATACTTCTTATCTAAATCAGAAATAAAAGAAAGTTATAATATGAGTACATCAAAATTCAACATGAATTTCAGAGGAATATTAAGAACAGCGTTCAAAGAACAAAGATAAAATTGGGAATAGGTATTTTGAAAGTGTATTTATAAGGGAGAATTTATTGTAAGAAGCTAAATTTCAGAGAGGGATATTTAACTTTTAGTAACACTCCTTTTGAGTAGCATACTTTCCTTTGAGAGCATGTCTTCAGCCTGTATTTTTTCCATTTCCTCTTTGTATTTATGAAAGGAAATTACCTTTTAAAAACTCTTTACATGGACTCTTTCCCCTAACCTCTATAGCAGTTTTGAAGAATTTTAATTGAAAAACCTTCAGATGGCACCAAAGTAGAAGCATATAGGAAAAACTGGAAAAGTAAAGTATTTTAGATTTTGTGTGGTGACTGTGAGTCATGGAACACAATGGTGTCCAAAGAAGTATGACTAGAAATTAACCAAAGAGCAATGAAGAGGGACATGGTAGATATGAAAAGACTACAATACATTTTTTAAAGTAATTATGAAAGAGAACAGAGCAAAGTATCAACCAAGAAATACACATGCAAAACGGAGATGGGATAGTCATGTGGTATGAAGAAAGGATCATCTATGAACAGTTTGTGTCCTCCATTGATGTCCTTGAGATGTAAAAATAACCAAGGAAACTTTTTGAGTGAGCTCCTTGTGGTGAACTCTTAGGGGAAGTCACAGACAAGAATCTTGGTATGATTCAGCAAAAATCTGGTGTTACTCATATCTTTGGAAGGAGTACACCCATTGGTAACATCCCAGATCTTCACCAATTCAATAGACCATTTGAGTATCTGAGTTTAATGGGAAGAGTCCTGGATTTTAAGGGATAGGGCTTCTGACATCAACTCTGATACTTCTTCAGTACTAAGTGGTTTGAAGGGACTGATTCCAACTGATGATCAACTCACCAACTCCATTTATTTTAAAAGATGTGCACAGATAATCTAAGCATGAGCAAGTAACAGTGGGTGAAAGAGTGGTGTAATTGAACAGAAATAGTGTCAAAATGCTAATGCTCAGATGAACTGAGGTTACAGAGGGAAGCTAAGGGGGGGATTGTGTGTGTGTGTGTGTGTGTGTATGTGTTTAAACTAGACGGAGGAAAGTGAATCATATTCATTTCTGGAGATAAATGAGATACAACAAATAAGAAAAAACAGAACTTCTCAATTTCTATTTTGCTTCTGTTTCTTCAGCTAGGAAAAAAGGATAGAACGAAAATGTCTAACGGGGAGTTCAAAACCAAAATAAGTAAGAAGACAGTAATGAGATCACTGAGATACCCTTCACTAATTTAAATTAGCTGACCTAGATGATTTACCATCTTTACGAATTGGGCTAGTAGATGCAATTGCTAAGGCATGATCAGTGCTATTTGAAAGGTCATGGAAAATCAGAGAGGCACCTCAGGATTAAGGAAAGGCAAATGTGGAGAGAGAAGGGAGAGAGGGAGTGAGGGAGTGAGGAAGTGAGGAGGAGGGAGGGAGAATAGAGATGACTAATTCTAGGCAAGTGAACTTAGCTTCAATTACTAGGAATATTCTAGAATGAATTGTTAAAGAGATGGTTAGTGATTAACTAGCAAAAGAAGAGGTGATTTTAAAGAGTACACATGACTTCATCAAGGATTGATCATGCCAGACTTTTTTTTTTTTTGATAGAATTACTAAACTTGAAGATCAGGGAAATGTTTAGATAGTTTGCCTAGATTTTAGGAAAGCATTTCATAAGGCCTCTCAAACTAATCTTGTGGAAAAGATGGAGAGATGTGAACTAGGTGAAAATGCAGTTAGATAGATTAAGACCTAGTTAAATGACCAGCCTCAAAGAGTAGTAGCAGTTGCTTCAAATAGCAGTTCTCTCATGGTATATACTAGCAATCTGTTCTTGGCCCCTCTTATTAACATTTTTTGATCATAACAGATAAAAATACAGAAAGCATCCTTTTAAAATTTGCAGAAGACATAAAACCGAGGATAGAATTTCAAAATATCTTTATTTTTGGAGGGGGGAGGGAAGGGCAATTGGGGTTAGGTGACTTGCCCAAGGTCACATGGTTAGTAAGTGTTAAGTATCTGAGGCTGAATTTGAACTTAGGTCCTCCTAACTCTGGCACTGGTGCTCTACCTAGCTGACCCAATTCCAAAATATCTTGACCTGCTGAATCTTAATTTGATTAAATTCAGTAGTGATATATATATACATATATATATATATACATACACTCACACACACACACATACATATATATAGTCACATATTTGCATTCCACAAATCAATTTCATTTGTACAGGATAATCAGCATCATAATAACTAACATTTATATAGCACTTTACTTTGTCCTAGACACTGTGCTAAACACTTTATAGATATTATTTCATCTGATACTAACAAATCTGTAAATATCCCCATTTTACAGATGAGGAAGCTGAGGTAAATAGCATTTTAAGTGACTTACCAAGTGTCACATAGCTAGTAAGTGTCTGGGTAGCATTCATTCAAATCATAGCTGGATTTGAGCACAGTTCCTTTTGACTCTAGGCCTACCACTTTATCTACTGCCCTACCAATGGCCTGTAATTTCAGTATGAATAAGTAGTGCAAAGTTAATTCAGTCTTGGATTGTATTAAGAGAGATGTGATGGCCAGCAATAAGGAGTCTATAGTCCCTCTTTAGGCTGCCCTATGGAAATTACTATTTAAGAACTATATTGGTAAACTAGAAAGCATCCAGAGAAAGGAAAATAAGATTATAAAAGATCTTGAATCCATGCAATCTACGAAATGATTGAAGGAGGTGAAGGCATGGAATCTGTCTTCAAGTTTTTGAAAGGTTATTATATAGGAGAGAGGTTAGATTGTGAGGCCAATTAGCCTTGATGTCAGGAAAAACTTCATAACAATTAAAACTATCTCAAAGGCCTACCCTAGGAGGTAGAAGAATTCCCCTAGTTGGAAATCTTCAAGCAGAGGCTGGATCTCACTTTGGGGATATTCTATAGTAGAAATTAATTTTGCTTTTGGATTAAAGGAGAAAGCCACTGATCACTTTCTGTGATTCTGCAATTAACTTACTCAAATCTTAGTTTATTTATCTATAAAATGTAGATAATAATACTTGAACAACTACCTCATAGGGATATTATAAACAATGTACTTTGCAAAGCCTAAAAAAGTTTATTACTGTCACCAACATTACTATCATCTAAAAATAACAAGATTTTTGTTATCAGTTATTATTATTATTTCACTATATCTGTGATGACATAGAGCTGCCTACCTCCTTTTATCACTGCTCTACTCTCATATGGTGGAAACAAATAGGCTGTAATATGTTACCTTTTAAAAATTAAGGGTTTTTTAATTTTCTCACCCTTCCCCATGCTCCCCACCAATGAAAAAGACAAAAAGAAAAAAAAAATCCATTAACCAAAACAAATGAAAAAAATTCCCACATTGGCCATGTCGAAAAATGTGGGTTATGCTCTACGTATCTAGTCCGTTGATAAGTACTTCAGTGTCAGGAGTTGCATAGCATTCTTCATGTGGTCTGTTGTGTCATGGTTGATCATCATGTTGATCAGAGTTCTCACATCTGTCTTAGATGCTCCTTTATTTTTAAATTTTTTTTTTACAGTTTTGCTATTGTACAAATTATTTAGCTGGTTCTGCTCATTCTCCCTTCCCCTGCCCCTGTAGTATATTTCCAATGATGGTCCTATATGGAAAAAGTGGAATAAGATAGATTTTCAAGGAAATATATTATTGTTATCATTATTATCATGAAAACTTTTTATTTATTAGCCTGTATCCAAAACTCTAGCCCATGTCAATATCATATTATATTCAAGAGATAATGTGTATATATCTATATCTATATATGTGTGTCTCATATTTGTGACCTAGAAAGATATGTGAATGATCTGCAAACAGAAAGTCTGAGTAAAAATTAGGCTACTTTGGAATCTGCCTTTCATTATTATGTATCGATAACAGATTTGGACACAGCCAGATAATAAAGTTCTGTCAGTTAACAAATCAATAATTCATGAGAAATTAATTTATTTGACTGTATCTACTAGTAAATATCATTCATATATATACACACAGACATACATATATGTGTGTGTGAATATAATAGCATAATTGACCTTTGTATGTGTGTGTGTGTCTTCTTTTCTTTAGCCAGTACTAGACTGAGTCAGGGGAAAAAATGTGCTACAAAAGGGGGTTGTAAAAGGGATTTTTTTGCACTTATGATTTTTTCTCTAATAATAATCGTTTTTTTCTTTTATTTATCTGAAAAAATTGTCATGTAACTTCTAAATTCTTCTTGCTTTCCTTTTCTTTTCTAGATAGTGGCATTGTGCTAAAAGTAATCACAATTTACAACCAGGAAACAGAATCAATGGAAGAAGTAATTCTAGAAGAACTACAAGTATTCAAAGTATGTATGGGTGGCAGCAATTATTTTTAATCCACAAATAATTAAACAGACTATTATATTACTAGAAATCTAGTCATAAAATCAATTTTTTTCTAGATTATGTATTTTGAGTTCCAAAAGAACTTGAAGTTGAAAAAGTATTAAAAATCCAGATATGATATTTTTTTCTTTTAATTTTCTGTTCAAATAAGGAGGGCAGTGTTTTCCCAATAACAATATATTTTAACATATTCTATAATAACAAAAAATACCCATTTCCTAAGCCATCAGGAAATTAGTTCCAGTATTTTCTTGTTATAATTTGTACAAAATAGTATCAATTTGGGCAAGCATTTTGGAAATAAATATTTTAACTAAAACAAAAAAACTTGACAAATACTAAATGTAACATATATTAGTTTCCCTTAGAATATCTTTATCATCTGTTCATTCTACCTCTACCTCTCATCTCTTCACTTCCTTTTCTCCTACAGAATGCTACCACAGGATTCTCTCTGACTGCTACCTCTCAGGATGCTCAGTGCTTTTGAAGTATTTTTGCTCACCATTAAAGAAAATGTTACCTGAGTAGAGACACTTGATAGTAGAAATGCATGAAAATAGAAGATGGCTCAAAAGTCTTAATGCAGTTTTAGGCTATTAAAGTTTATTTGAAGCTAGGTTTAAAAAAAAGCTATTAAAGCTTCAAACTCTCAGACTTATAGGCCATCCTCTAATTTCATTGATATAGAACAATATATTTTCTTTTTCCTTTCTATTTATTATAAAATTCTGTTTCCTTTCTAATTCCATTCTAAAAATGTCTATTTTCTTTACCGTAGAAAAGACATTTTATAAGGAAATGAGCTGGTATATATAAATAGCTAGGCCTTAATATCTGTATTTATTATTTTTTAAACCTTGTCTCAAAATGCCTTTTCCTTTAAAATATTTGCAGACGAAAATTTGAATTCTAGTGAGGCAACACCTTTTCTAACTTCTTTCTGTAGACAGACAATATTATTTGTGGAGGGTAGGCAAATATAGACTGGCAGATTTATGGTTAACCATTTGGAAATATTTCCTATATTATTCATTCATCTATGAAAATATGAATGTGGTACAGTAGGTTGAAAATCATTGCCTGAATGAGTGAAGGCTAAAGCCAAATAGAAGATAGTGTGGTACCATGGAAACAGTACTCCCTCTGGAGTCAGGTTCAAATTTTGTCCACAGTGCTACCTGTATAAATCTTGAGCAATTCATTTAACCTACCTTTGCCTCAGTTTAAGTGTGAATTGAGAGGATTGGAGTAGATTACCTCCAAGATCCCATCCAGCTCTAGATTTCTAACCAGTCACGCTGGTTAAATTATCTACTGCTTTGTTTAACAAAGCTTACATTTATATAGTGCATCGAGGGGAAAAAAGTTAATCACTGTTCTTTCCTTTAAACTTATTTAAAAGGTACTTATATATTTTAAAACTGATCATCTTTTCCCTTTCAGGTTCCAGTTCCTATTATTTCCATGGAAATTTCTTCAAAAAGAGTAAGTCTTTTTCACTGTGGTTTAATTACCATGAAATGATCTATGACATAATGGATTGATATCAAATGTACATGTGTGTCATAATATAATCCCTTTCCAATGGAACAACTTACAGGTTCATTTTATTAAAAAAGACATACAATTTAACTTTTAATAGATTTCTTTGTCTGTTATGCCCAGCAGAGGAATCTCTTCACTGGGAGTTCTCTAGATTAATGAAATTACAGGTCAGTGCAAGATAAAGAAGAAAGGACAATGGAAGTCAGCTTGCTGTCTACAATCTTTGCATTGCTTTGTTCCCTTGAGATCCTTAAATAACATTTGTAATTTTCTTAGATCATAACAGAATCCTGTCTAGACATAGGCTGATAAAAGGATCATTTATTGCATTTTCATCTACTTCTCTGATTCTTAATAGTTTTTATTCCACTATTTTTAAGTCTATGGAACCATTTTATAACTTTGTGAAATGAAATGTTGCCATCCTTCATGTTTTGCTGATATAAGCACAATGTCTCTTCCTTTTCTGTTTAGAATTAGGAGGTCAATATCCATTTCCAATTAAAAGGCTTAGGAGAGGAGAGGGAGTGCAGTATGATTAGTGGTTGGAAACTAGTCCAGTGGAAATCTATGCCTAGTCAGGAATATTTAGACGTGGGTCTGTATGTTGTAGGTTAGTGGAAAATTGTTCATTTTTGTCATTGGAAGTCCTTACCCTTGATTTCTACAGCAACAGTTGTACATTGGATCTGAATCTGCAGTGGCCCAAATCCGATTCCATCAGTGTGATATGTATGGTACGGCTTGTGCTGATTGCTGCCTTGCAAGAGACCCATACTGTGCATGGGACGGTATATCCTGTTCCCGTTATTACCCAACAGGAACACATGCAAAAAGGTAAAAATGGTGGCTTCTCAATTACATATTTTGAGATATACTATAATCATTTGATATGTAGAACTTTTCTTCTCTAGAGAAATGGTTAGTAAAGGCTTGTCTTCTGAAGTGAAATGGAATTAAAATCAATCAATTTAAGGGAAGATCAATGAGCTCTAGAACTACATAGACCAAAAAAGCATTGATTTTCTTTAGTTCGCCTTTCAATATGTTAACTTATGCACTTTGAAATATTGTCATTGAACTGTTGAACCCCTAAGATATGCTAAAATATATCTATATATACACATACATACATATATATGCACACATATAGACATATATGTATATATGTATGTGTATATGTGTGTATGTGTGTGTGTGTGTGTGTGTGTGTGTGGTCACTGGAGCACTAGATTTGGAGTTAGAGAGTCTGGATTTTAATTCCATTTCTGTCACTTATTGCTTATGTGATTTGGGATAAGTTACATCTCTTCCCTAGGTCTCATTTTGTTATATGTTAAAATTGAGAGGATGGACTAAATCTTATAACCTTAATGGTCTTCTGTTGGTCTTTTATTTTATTTTGCTTTCTGGCGGGGGAAGGGTAGGGCAGTTGGGGTTGTGATTTGCCCAAGGTCACACAGCTAGTTTTTGTGTTAAGCATCTGAGGCCGGATTTGAATTCAGGTCCTCCTGACTCCAGGGCCGGTGCTCTATTCACTGTGCCACCTAGCCGCCCCATTCTGTTGGTTTTTTAACATAGTAAACACAAAAGACATGAAAAAATCTATACCCATGTATGCATGTGTATATGATGTGTATGTATGTGTGTCTATAAAAAGATTAAAGATATAGACATATATGTATATACATATGTTATGTGTCTATATAGAAAAATTAAATAGGCTATACATATATAGTCTAGATCTTTCATTGAATCTTTATCTCTCTATATTATATATATGTATATATGTATTTATAATTTCTAGATCTGTAATTTCTTGATGTGGTAAACTCTTGATATAGAAACTGTATCCATTGATGCCAATCTCTAATTTAGAATCTTATAGACCTTCTTGGCCTCTGATGTTTCATATGTTAGATGAAGCACTTGTAACTAGAGCTTACCAACTCTAAAACAACCCCTTTTATTCACTATACTCTGTGGTCTTTCATGAACTATTTCACCCACTTTATTAATCGTATTCTTATTTTCCTATTTCTATAGAAAATCATTAAATTATTTTAAAATTTTCATAGAAAAAAGATAATCAAGATTTGAGTAAAAAGGACACGTGTGGGGGTGACTAGGTGGTGCAGTGAATAGATCACAGGCCCTGAAGTCAGGAGGACTTGAGTTCAAATCTGGCCTCAGACATTTGACACACTAGCCATGTGACCTTGGGCAAGTCACTTAACCCCAACTGCCCTGCCCTACCCCCTCCAAAAAATCAAAAAACAACAACAACAACAAAAACGAAAAAGGACATGTGTGTCCCCAGGGAATATGTAATACAAAAGACTTTGTAAGTGAAAAAAGAGAGGCAGTATGGTATTATGGGGAGGCAACTAGAAATGAAGAGAGCACTGGCCTGGAGTCAGGAAACTCTGAATTCAAATTTGGTCTCAAATACATACTAGCTGTGTGACCCTGGGCAAGTCACACAATCCCTATTTATTTCTCTTCCTCGTTAAAATGTTGATACTCTGGAGAAGGAAATGGGAAACCCTTTTAGTCTCTTTGCCAAGAAAACCCCATGGATAACGTCCACAGAGTCATGTAGAGTTGGTTCCAATTGAACAACAGCAACAACGACACTATATAGTTGACGTACTACTAGCTTCTTGAAGTCAAGAACACTAGGTTTTCTTTCAGATTTCCTTACTAAAAATTGCTTGATCCTGGGAGTAACACATCTTCTCAGTGTCTCCTGCAACTTTCTAGGACTTTACTAAGTCATGAAAAAATTGGGATATACATACACAATGGGAGAACTCCAGGTTGATGAAATCAGAACTTCTTCTCTTAAGTAATAAAAATGTGAAAAGATCAGCTACTTAATATATGGTCCTACCATAAGAAATGAATGACCGTAGTCTTCTGAGTTGCATTCACATATTAAAATCACAAAATGGGTTTACAAGGTTTGCCTTATTGGAAGAATATGTTTTTCCTATTTTAAAAAGGATATGGAAAGCAATAATGATCATTAATTTTATATAGATAAATAACTACATATGTCTATAGATAGAGCTAGATAATTATATATGTATGTATATAGATTCATTATGTATAAGTTCATGAACTCTCAGTACCATATCACTGTGTTAAAAAAGATAGTATTCATTTCCATTCCATTCCCACCCCTAACCTTTCCATTTGCTATTTACTCCCATCTTCTTGTAGCAGTAGAAGCTGGAGATTCTCAAACTAAGTCAGTCCTAATTGCATCCAGAAGAAATTAATTCTTTAATTTATGAGATGACATTGGGAAGGCAAGGGAACGAGTAAAATTGAAAAGCCTTTTAGATAAGACACAAAGTGAATGTTATGCACAAGCAGGAAAGTAAATGATTTTTTTAAGGGGGGGGGGCAATCCTTAAAGATTCCAGTAGGACATTTTATATTTGGGGGAAAATATCAAGATAAATCCCTACTGAGAACACATGAAACCAATTTATGGATGATTTCTCTTAAAGATAGTGCTACGTACCTGGCGATAGCAGCAGTCTGCCTGCCGATTTAATTCTATGCTTTATCTATGAAAATAATAAAACAATATTAAAATAATAGATAGCTATAGTTATGTGTTCATAGAATACATATGAATGTATGTATTTCTTCCTAAGCCAACCACTTCCTACATTACTCATCACCTGAAACAGGCATTTTGTCAATGAATAAATAAAACAGGCCATATAAGAAATTATGAGCATTCTGTATATAAGCAGACACATATAAGTGTATTTTTAGAAAATTGGTGTCAAGGAACTTAGCATCATATTGGAATTTCCAGTACTTAATAGATTTGTAACCAAGAGCAAGCCACTGTCACACATCTAGTAAGTGCTGGAGGTTCAGATAGCAGATGAGACCTTTCTGATTCCAGGTCATGTAACCTTTCTCATTGCTGAGTGAGCAATATGCTGAATGAGTAAAGAAGTCTGACATTTATTATTTAAACCTTCACAGAATAGCTTCATGTGGAAAGGTGCTACAAAACAATTTAATCAAATGTGCTGTGTTTGCGAAAGTTTTCAAAATTTACCGTTTACCTGGAAATCAATAGCACTAAGTGGCCTATACAGAAATTCCAACTGAAACAGATGTATCCACTTTTTCCACCCTGCCTTAGATCAACTGCTGCTTGTCTTAGAAATCCATGCCTGGAAGGCACAAAAAGTGTTTAGATAAACATGAAATGGGGAAATGGCAAGCTGCTACACATAAAGGATTCAGAGATTTAAGAGAAAAAAAAATAAATTCTAAAATAAATCCTTGCATTTGCCCCATGTCCTCTGTGCCAGCTGCTTCTAATCTGTTTCATTTGAAAGTGAATATTTTAACTCCTAGGCAAATGCATGACCTATGTAATTAATGAAACGTGTGACTTAATTCAGTACACGTGAAAGACAGAGAGAAATCCCTTCCCTACCCCCACTCGAACTCCAAGGACTACAATTCTGCATATGTCATTGCCATTTTGTAAAAGAAGAAGAATTCCTAAGTTACTTCAACAGGAATATATTTGAACTCTGGGGTTTCTCAAGAAACCAAGGTATTTATTTAATTACTATGTAGTTTTGTGACTTTTTTAAAAAAAGAAAATGATTCATTTTGTAGATAAAATGACCAAAAAGAAGATAAAGCAAAGGTACAAAGTGAGAAGCAGTGGGTCATAGGTTCATTGTTTTTGTTTCTCCTTTTTACTAAATAGTTATTAATATCTTTTTTTTTCCTTTGCCTGCATTTCTTCTGTAGCCCTCTTCTCACTCCCTCCCTGAAAGTCATGCCATATAACAAAGTGGTGTTGTTTTTTTTAAGAGAAAGAGAAAATAAGTAAAACCAACAAATGTATTAAGACATCTGACAATGTGTAATATTACATAATGTTTGACCCCCTAACTCTGCAAATTCAGATGGATGTTAAGATCATAGATCAAGAACCAGAAGGAACTTCAAAGATCATCTGTTCCCTTATTTTATGGACAAAGAATCTGATGCTAAAAATAGTAAAATGACTTGCCCATGCTCAGATAGGTAGTAATTAGAAGTAGGAAAGTGAACATAGGCCCTCTAGTTGTAGGGCCAGACAGTGCTTTGTTCACTCTGCAACACTACCTCCCTTCCCCCAAGTGATCTAAATATATCATCACAGCTTGATTGTAGGATAGTGGTATGTAGTGTATACTTTTATTATACACACACACACACACACACACAGAGGAGTGTATATTGTAGTATATTAATGTAGTATGCTTATTAAAATTGTGGATAATAATTATTTGCTTTGATGGAATAGTTAGTTTGAATAACTGATTAGTTCAAGGAAATAGTTTTTGGCATATGGTCCATCATACAAGAAAGTACAGAAAAGGACTGAGAAAAAAGGAACAAAGAGGCCAGTGAAGATTTGCTTAGAGAAAGTTAAGTGGGTAGGATGAAGAATATGAGGGAATGTGGGAAGTGAAGGGATGTGGGTGAAAGTCTTACTCATTAACTTTACCTATTTTAGTTCCATAAAGTACTAATGGAGATGTGTCAAATGGCTTCAGTTTTTGTGAGCCATCACCTACCCCTAGAGGGGTCTTTGTGGATAAGTTCCAATACATGAAGGGAAAATTGTTTGCTTTTATAACAGATCATTTTTACTAAAGACCTGGCTAGAAGCAGAAATTGAAAACTTGTTATTAAAATAAATAGTTCTCTGTTCTCAGAGTGAAAATGACCCAACAGGGGAAAATTAATATATAACAAAAATCACTACATTCTTTCAAAATATAGCAAAATTTCTCTTTTCTGGTTTTTATATTTTATTTATCCTTAACCCTTTTTGATAATGTTTCTAAATGTGAATATGTTTAAAATTTAACTAATCCCCAATTCAAAGTATTATTTAAAATAGTTGTAATGAATTATTATTTATGAAATCACATAATGCATCACAACTCTATGAGAGATATCTTTATTTTAATCTCCCCAATAATATTAAAACAAAATGTGTGTTTATTATTCATTTTTGTCCTCATTATACATTTTTAGAGTTGTCAATTCCTTGACCATAATTTGTTCCCCCTTCTCCAATTCTTGCTTCATACTTTTTTTTCAGGGATCTGTAATTTGATTGCAATGGACCCTCTCTCCCACAATACATATTTTCAATTTTGCAAATCCTCTATAACTTAATTCCTGATCTCTCCCATTTGCTATGGCTGAAATAGTCATCACCCTACATGTCTCCTGGTGATGAGTCTCTCCAAATTTTATCAGACATTGAGTCCATCAGAAGGCCTCTACTCAAAGCCTTTTTCACTTGGTAGAACTTGCCAGAATCTATGTTTGAATACCAAAGCCTTTGAAAACCGAATCGTTTCCACAGCACAATGAAGCTTCAAAGTTACACATTACAAGAGGCCCTTGTCTCTTGTCATAACAAATTTTACACACCACCATCCCCTGTAATGTTAATTTCTTTGACTTTGTCATTTCTTTCACTACTTTTTTCAGGAGGACTATGTCTTAATACTACTTAAACAACAATTAGTGGAGGGAAAAATACTGAGTTAGAACTGCCTCATAATGCTTTTTATTTGTTTGATTATATCTTAGTTCTAGAACACTTTTATAATATCTATGGACATGAAATAATATGAAAGGGGTAGAATTTGTCTTTTTCTTTAAGTTCTAAGTCTTTAGGCCGCTAGAATATGACTTTTCCATTCTTTCTTGTACCAAGATTCCAACTGAGAGTTTATTATAAGCTTAGTATTTTGGTGAAAATTTTCCTTAGGTAGCAGTTGAGAAGTGAGGCCATCCAGCAATCATATGTAAACATATATAAATACCTATCTTGCCTAGCTTTACATAGGCACATTCATGCATCTATTGACTGAAATAAGATTTGATCCCATCCTTGAAGAATAATTTGTCCTAGATTTTATTTAATTCTCACGATTTCCCAATTATGGTACATAGTTTTCATTCAATTCAGCAGCATGTTTTGTCTACCTGCTATGTGCAAAGAAAGTCCTGTGTAGAATTCATAATAAACAAGAATGCAAACCTGGACCTAAGGTTACATTGAAAAGGAGACATAAAATTTATACACATATTTCAAAATGAACCTAGTTTTCAAAGACATTATCATAGTTGCTCATCAGTATTTTTAATTATAGAATTTTAAATTTATAGTATCCTCCAACATAACTAGTTTATTTTAATGACTGTCTTCCTGCATCTTTCTTTGTTGAAATATTTGCACTTACTTTACAGAAGCAAATTTTAATTCTTTGTGTACTACAGTATTGTGACTCCTTAGCTTACAATATCTGGAAAAAAAATAGTCTGAACCTCAAATTCTGTAAAGGATCTGTGATCCAATCTGAGCACTTCCTTTAATGATACAGATTGTAACTCACCTATACCTGCCAATCTCATATGATCTTTGTTCATGCTTTCCCTTAAGGAATTACCAGAAAAATAATTGTTGTTATAATTATGGTCATTTCTTTCAAGGAGATGCTCAGGTTGATTAGGCTCATTCATTTCTCATTATTTCAGAAAGGCAACCTAGAGCTGTTCCTCCCATTAAATTCTGGGCCCCACTCAGAATTATTCTGCTGCCTCTCTCAAATCTATTTGGATGGGCAACATTCAATTATAAGATGTTAAACCCTTCATAAATCTTAATACCACATATAAATTTGAGGTTTATCGTAATTATTGTTTGAGAAATAGGTAATCTTCATCTATTTGATATTTTAAAGTTAGGCTATACTCTTTTAAAGAATTAAGGTTGGGGCGGCTAGGTGGTGCAGTGAGTAAAGCGCCGGCCCCAGAGTCAGGAGAACCCAAGTTCAGTTCAGGCCTCAGACACTTAACACCCACACAAAAAATACTAGCAGTGTAACCTTGGGCAAGTTACTTAACCCCAACTGCCCTCCAAAAGGCAAAAAACAACAAAAAAAAATTAAGGTTAAGTCTCACTAGAAGGGAAATGGAAAGGTGGGTGTGAATAAGCTAAAACACATTTTTTAATAAAAATTGTGTAGTAAACAATAAAGGATAGAATCAGAGATGGGTAGGAACAAAAAAAAGGAGATGGATTTGTCATTTAGAAAGAGCAGTAAATAACCAATATACAGTCTGCATGCTCTATTGATATTCATACTTAATATTCAGTATATAGAAGTTCCCCAGCACATTGTAGAGGATCTGTCATATGATATGGACAAGAACAGAGTAAGGAGAGTTGCCACCTGTGCTGATGGAGCGAGAACCTATATAAATGAGATTACAGATTCATCAAAGTATAAAAGTTGAATAGGGAATCTTTTCCCCTTCTGCATTTTTATTCTATCTATGTCATTGTCTGTGAAAATTTTTAATTTAATAGTTTTTTATATAAATGATTATTTGACAAGAGGTATGATATTTCAAAAAGGTACATCTTGACCAGACCTTTGAGTCCTTTACTCCCAATGTAGAAACTCCTTCCATAAATACTGAATAGCAACAAATTTGTTACTTTTCTTAGAGAGCTGACTAGGGCACTAAAAGGTTGAGTCTTACTCAGAGCCATATAACTAAATTGTGATCAATAGGTCTTAATCCCATTTTCTTACTCCAGGGATGTCCCCCTAACCATTACACACTTCTTATCATTTCAGAAGGGTATTTATGAAAGAAAATATTGTTTAATATATATTTTTTAAAATTACCTTCTAATACAACTTTTATATTATTTCAGTCTATATAATATGTCTGTGATAAAATCTGAAAATAAGAATTCTAAATAAAGGTATATAATTAATGATAAAATAAGAAGTTAATATTAATATTGTTCTTCCTTAATCTTATTTATGCTGATTTATCTTGATAGAGAACAAAATGTTCAGATAAAAATACAATATTTGAAGAAATGTACTTAAATATGTTTTTGTTTCAAATAAATATGATTCTTCTACTCCCACCATCCCAACCCACAAATATCTATTATCACCCTGTGTTGATTTCAAACCAAAAGGCCTTTCAAATAGCTGTTTGCATAATACTATTTTGACAAAGGGCAGTAGTTTTTACAACTTTTGCTTTGGGATTCACATTGAATCCTATGGGGCTGTATAAAATATGTTTTTTTCTATGGTTCTTAGTCCCTAAAGAATATAATTTTTCCCTTTAGTAACATTTGACAGAAATGAAGAAAAGAACATAACTGAGATTTTCTCCTTGTTTAGTATGACTGATCAATTTTTCAGGAGCAAAATTCTCCATGAACTTGTTATGCAGGTGGTTGTTTTTTAACTCTGGAAAATTGAAAACTGTATATCTTCTAAGCACTGCATTTTTCCCCCTAGACGTTTCCGAAGACAAGATGTTCGGCATGGAAATGCAGCTCAGCAGTGTTTTGGACAGCAGTTTGTTGGTAATCGAAACATAAATTGCTACCAGTTGCTTTGAGCATACTTTACAGATAACTATAGCAAAAAGCATTAAACATCTAATATGAAGGACCATAGTTATCTTTGCAGTCGACCTTCATAAGAGTAATGCTTACTGAAACATTATGTTTCTTTGAAGGGTGAAGAGAGACTTTAAATAGAAATTATTTTTAAATGAAAAAAAAATTCTTTTTTACTTGAAAGCATTAACAACTTACAACAGGATTCTCTAGATATTTCAAACCAATATATCACCCTGCCCTTAATATAAATGACTTGTTGACTCCAGAACTATTTATGTCTGACATTTATATGGCACGTTAAAATTTGCAAAGCATTTATATGCATTGTGGCATCTGTTCTTTGTAACAACATAGGTATTATTAATCCCATTTTTATAGATGAGGAAAAGGAGGCTCATAGAGGTTCTAACTTATCTAGAGTCAGACAAGAAATGTCAGAAGCAGTATTTTAAGCCACACCTCCCTGACTCTAAACAGAATATTCTTTCCACTACACCACATTTTCAGTATACCCAGACACTTCCTCATTCCACTTTCTTTTCTACCTGTCAAGAACTGCCTTGTTCCCTGATCCCTCATTCCTCTGCTATGACCAAGTTTACCTACTTTCTTTCATCTATGAAACGTGGCCTACCAATACTTTGATACCAATTCCAGTACTAGAAATGTGAGTCATAAAGTGTCCTTGCTTCACAAAGTTCTAGGTTTGACATTAGACCATGTTTTTGCTGCTTATTCTGCGTATCAATTGCTCCAACTTCTTCCTAGAAGGTTAACTCTGGTTGCCTAAAAGCCTAGTCCTAAGGCCTTGGTTCCTTTTCACCTGAGATTTTTATACTTAATTATTTGAATTGACAAAACTTGCTTCATTATCTGTAGAGACGTGCTGTGTTTGTTTATCCCCACCTTAGCTAACTTCCTGACTGTGACCACTGACCCTATGGAAACTTTCCATCCCCTCTAATATCCAGTCAAATTCCCATTCCTGACTGTCTCTAAACATCTCGATGCCTTTTCTTCTCATGTCTTGGCAAAACATTTATTTTAAAAAACCTGCTTAATGGACCTAGATCTAAATGAGTAAATCCTGAGAAGCTGTCCAACTTTGATCTTGAAATAACATTATTTGCCCTTAAAAGACAAGAGCTTCTTAGTTTGTGACAGAGATAAATCAGGGAGAGGAAAAAAAAGAAAGAGAAAGAGAAGCTAAATACTAACTCCAAAATTTCCTTTACAGGAGAAGTGTTAGATAAGACTGAGGAACGTTTGGCCTATGGTATAGAATATAACAGCACTTTGCTGGAATGTACTCCACGATCACTGCAAGCAAAAGTCATCTGGTTTGTACAGAAAGCACGTGAAACAAGAAAGGAAGAGGTAATTCCTCATTTAATTCTATATGTTTATTAAAAGTGTCTAAAAAATTATTTTTACTTGAAAGCATTAACAACTCAAAACAGGATTCTCTAGATATTTCAAACCAATATGTCACTCCACCTAGATATTTACTGATCTGAATTGACGTCGCCTTAAACCTTTTATTTTTTAAATCATCATTTTCAATAGTTATCAGTCCTCACATTCAAGTTCATTTAACTTGGTTGCTGGAAACAGAAAGTTAATCTACAAAGGGGTGGGCCTGCCACACTTAAGGAACTAGAGGAACTAGTGTGGCCTGGAAGCCACAGGTCCCCATGTCTGTCCTAGAAGAATCATCAGTCCTTCTGAATGAATTTGATGTTAGCATGTCACATTAGTTTTCCAAAATTGTAATGCTAATTTCTCACTAAAGTTCATCTCTGATATCTCATCGTGGCATAGCTATTACCCTACATTCTCAAAGGCTATTCTAAAAAAGGACAAGTTTTGCAAGTCCTGCCAAGTGAGAAAGCCTAAATCAAGGGAAGTATGAAAATTAGTCATAAATCTCTGAAATTCAAAGATCTGTCTAGTTAAGTATGAAGAAATTCAACATAAGATTGATCAATATTGGGATTTTTTCAGCAATCATGATCTAAAAACCAACCAATCAGCCAGCTTTTGTTAAGCACTTACTAAGTACCAGTGATACAAAAAGAAACATGAAACAGTCTAAGACTTCAAGGAGCTTACATTCTAACAAAAGATTATGTGTAAATAGGCAAACATAGGTGGCAGTATTTCTTGGTTACAGGAAATAATCATGATGATAAAGTCATCAATTGTGATTAGATAAACGAAAGTTCTGGTAAAAGAATAGTATTTTACTTAGCATCACTGCTATGTTCAGTCAGATAATTTTAAATGAATACCATTTCTTCAGTCAGGCTGTTGACTCTCATTTCATAATTTTCTTTTATTGTTCTCATTTCTCTTCCCAATTTTTCCTCCACTTCTCTTATCTGCTTCTTAAGGTCCTCTATGGCCTGTAACCAGCTCGTATTTTCCTTTGAAGCTTTCGGTGCAGGAGTTCTGACTTCACTGTCTTCCTCCTGTTCCTTTTGCTCCTTTTCATCCCCAAAATAGGAGTGTAATGTTGGAATCTTTTGTCTTCTTTGTTTCCTTTGTCTGGTCATGTCGCCCCTCAGTCACTTGACCCCTGGGCTTTTTGGCACAGTAGGACTCTGCCACCAGACAGGGGAGCTTTCGTCCCAAATGCTAGGGTTTTCTCAGTTGCTGGAGGTATTAGATGGGTACCCTCTCTGAGGTCTCCACTTGCTCTGGAAAGCTGGGCACATACCCCAGGACCTCCACCCTAGACTGCAATCCAGATCCAAGCAGGTTAAAGCAAGAGGGATTACCCCTCAGACTGGTGCTTGGTCCCCCTACACTCTGCAGGCCACGAGCTGAAGCTGCCATGTCGCACTGGCTGGCTGTGCTGGTGCCTCAGCAGCTTCTTGCCCCGGGGGCAAAAGCCATGCACTCCCACTTACTGGTCCCAAAGTCCAGACTGCACTGACCTCTTACTTTGTCCTTCACATCTGTGTGTTGATAAATCTGGAAAAAGGCCACAGCTGTTGCTAATCTGGAGTCCCTCAGGCCATGGCTGGTCAGGCCCACCCTGGGGCTAAAGCCTCTGTGTGGGGCTGGGCTAGGCTCTCAGAGCGCTGAGCTGGATTCCTGCTGTCCTGCTGGGCTGTCCTCAGTGGGAGGTTAGCTTCTCTGTGTCATTTTGTGGGTTCTGCAGCTCCAAAGTGTGTTTAGAGTCCCCTTTTTACATGGATTGGGGAAGGTGGAAGCAGGAGCTGCGGGGAGGTCCTGCTTCTATGCTGCCATTTTGGCTCCCCCCCCTTTTGGTCTCATGAATACCATTTTGTAAACAAAATGATTTGTCAATGAGGTAAATTATTTTTCTAAGAAAAAGATTAACACTATCATCATTATCAAAAGGAATTTATTAAATGCCCGATTGGATGGTTTTAGAATACGGGTCATTACCTGTGAACCACAAAGACACAGTCCCTGCCCTGTAGCAGTCCACTGGTTAAACCAGGGGATGGTAAGGATATAGAAAATAATAATAATAATAATAATAATAATAATAATAATAGTTGGCATTTATTTAATACTTCAGCATTTGTAGAACACTTTGCCTCATTTATTTCATGTAATACTTCGAACAATCCTTTGAGGAAAGTGTGTTTTTGACTGATGAGGAAATGGATATTTAGAGAGGTTAAATGACTTGCCTATGATCACATTGGAAGAAAATTCCTGAGGTGACATTCATATTTGACTTTCTGCTTATGACAAGTTAAGGACTATTGCCACTATACAATACTGCTTCTGTAGACATAGAGAAAGTAGAAAGAAAAAGCACACTAATTTAGTGGATAAAAATATATTGTTGAAGTACATATATATGTGTGTGTGTATATACATATACATATATGTCATGGACAAGTGTCTTCTAAAGCTAGAAAGCAGAAATGGACAAATAATTAGGGAGATACAAGATTTCTTTCTTTATCAGGGAGCAAAACCCATGCATCTTCAATTTTTCATTTCTCTGTTGTCTGCAGAAATGAGACATTCTTAGGTTTCCTCAGTTCTGTAAGTCTTTACTTGATCACTCTACTCTTATTTTAGTTCTGTCTTCATGATTCCATTCCCTATATCACCTAATATAGTCCCACAAAACAAATCAAGACATCAGTTATGTCTAAGGATGCATGTCTCACTTTGAAATCTCCTCTCAGGCAAGATGTTTGCAATATATTTTAAAGATGGTCTTTTGAAGCTGCTATTAGTCATTGTTTTCATTAGTTCCAAGATCTTTTCAAATTGGTTTTTCTCATGTTGTTGTTGTTGTCATAATTTAAATTCTTTTCCTGGTCATGCTTCTTTCACTTTGCGTCAGTTCATCCAAGTTTTTCGTGCTTCTCTGAATCAGTCATATTATTCATTTTTATGGTACAAGAATGCTTCATCACACACATATTTTATAATTTGTTCAGCCTTTCCCCTACTTAGTGAATATGTATCTTTTTTCTAGTTCCTTTATATTTCAAAAAATTCTGCTATCGATATTCTTGCACACATGGGTCCTTTGCATCTAACCTTAATCTCCTTTGTATATATGCCAAATAGTAATAATGCAAGATCATAGGGTATTTACAGATAAACATCATAGTATAGTTCCAAATTGTTTTTCAGAATGGTGGAACCAATGTACATATCCACCAACAATACATTAGTACGCTTGTTCTAGAACTCTTCCAGCAATTGTTAACTTCCTTTCTGGTCCCTTTGCCCATCTGATGAGTATGAAAAGGAACTTTGGAATATTTTAAATTTTTATTTTTCTAATTTTTATTGATTTGAAGTATTTTTTATACAACAGTGTACCTTAAATAAATAATAGAGAAATCAGAGAAAGAAGGAACATTGAAGTAAAAATATTAAATAATATGTCACCAAGAGGCTATAGAAACATCTTCAAACTAGACTTTTACTATGCAAAACAATTAAAATCACATGATTATATTAATAGATATATAAAAATTTTTGAAAAATGTTAAAAAACATCAAAACCATAGAATTAAGTGGATCTTTTCTTAATAATATAAATAAAGAACAATTATCTATAAATTAGAATCATTAAAGGATGATTTTTCAATGAAATTTCCAATGAAAATAAAGTAAGGATGTCCATTTTCGCCATTATTCTTTAACATAATTTTAGAATTCCTAGCAATAGCAATGAAAATAAAAAGAATTTAAGAAAGTAAACAAAGAAAAAGAGGCCATCTCCACTATATCAGGAGATATGATAGAGAACACTAGCGATTCAACTAGTAGTTTATTGAAGTAATTAATTATTTCTATTAAGTATCAGGATATGAAATAAATCCACAAAATTATAAATATTTCTGAGTATGACTAACAAAATCAAAGAAAGAGAACAAAGTCTATTCACAATATATTTAGAATGTATAAAATATCTGAAAGACAATCTCCCAAGATATACTCAGGATAAATATGCATATTTGTAAAATACTCTTTACAGAAATGAAGACAATAAAATATTAATTTTTCATCATCATTTTATGTAAATATAGTAAAAATGACCACCCTAGCAAGATAATGTACAGTCAATATTATGCCTATCAAAATATTTTGCTTACCTTATAGAACTAGAATAAATAATAACAATTTTCATGTGGAAAAGTAAAAGGTAAAAAATCTCAAGAAAAATAATGGGGAAAAAAGGTGAAAACAAAGGGGGAAATTTAGAAGTCTCACATCTTAAATTATACCACAGTGCAATTATTATCAAAACCATTTGGTAATGGTTAGAAAAATTGAACAGTGTAATATATTAGGTAAACAATCCACATAAATAATCAAACTTAGTAGCATTTTCTAGAATAAATCACAGATTCTAACTCTTAACATAAGGACTTCCTATAATCTGTTAAAAAAATAAAATATATTAAAACCTGGAAGGCAGTCTGGCAGAAATTAGGCTTAAGCTAACAATTTAGGCACTTCCAACATTCCATAATAAACTCCAAATGTATATATATGACCTGAATATTTTGTTACTAATAGAGAAGAAGGGAAAGCGATATCTTTTATTACTTCATATGGGCGAAGGAATTCTAATCTATAAAAAGGATAGAGATGATCATAAAAGATAAAATGGAAAGTTTTGATTACATAAAATTGCAGAGTTTTGTATAATCAAAATAAATATGGTTAGAATTAGAAGCAGAAAAAAGTAATTGGGGAACAAATTATATTCCTTTTTTTGTTTTTGATTTTTTTTTGCATTTTTGGAGGGGCAATTGGGGTTAAGTGACTTGCCCAAGATCACACAGCTCATAAGTATTAAGTGTCTGAGGCCATATTTGAACTCAGGAAGATGAGTCTTCATGACTCCCAGCCCCACACTCTATCCACTGTAGCACCTTGCCTCTAATCCTTTGTACTTCTGTAGCTTCACTTATCTTCTCTCATGTCTTAGTGCAAAAGGTAGGCCTTGCCCTTGATCCTTTTTATCTCCTTCTGTGCAATTTTCCATTATTTAGTTCTCTATGCTGAGCCATCAATCCTTCTACTTCACTTGCTACTTTTACTCTGCCTATAACACATGATCAGTTTTCTCCTAACTAGATAATTTTTAAAAATTCCTTTAATCTTATGACTCCTTTGTGATAATATTCTTACTCTCATTCATTACACTATACAAACTTCTTAAAAATAGTCCACACTCAATGCCCAAACTTTCTCTTCACTTGGTGTTCACATAGTGCTTTGCTTTGCAACTGTTTAGTACTATTCTGCTTAATTACATACTTCAGTGGATTTGTTTTCTCATCAATGTGAGTCCTTCCTCTAACAGTGCAAGTGATGACCCGTCTTTGTCTTCTTTTCCTGTACAATGCCTCTCAATATCACTCGATAAATCTTCCACTGAGGTGGGACCCAACATGCTGGAGCTCTTTCTCCAGGTCTTTAAAAATTTTAAGAATACCAATGCAGCATCCAAGTGGTTCATTGCTTATTCTTCTCTCTCATTATATGGCTTCCTTTTCTGGTCATGTATGTCCAAAATTATGTCCCTTACACCACTTTTTTGAGTACATTGTCATTGACAGTGTGCTGCAGCATCCTTAAACTCACTATTCACTGTAATTGTTTATCATACTATACTACACGTTATGGTTATCTATGATGGTGCCTTATCAATACCATAGACTGTATGGACAGTGAGGGCAGAGACTGAGACTTGTCTAAATTTCGTCTTGGCTACAGAGCCTACCACTGTACTCTGCACACAGTTGGTAATTAATAAATGTTTGTTGAATAAATAAGGATAAACTTCCTCAAACTTTTTTTTTTTTTAAAGCAATCGGAGTTAAGTAACTTGCTCAAGGTTACACGGCCAGGTGTTTCTGGGTGGGTGCTAAGTGTCTGAGCCCAGGATTCGATCTCCAGGTCTTCTCAACACTGGAGCTGGTGCTCTTACTCGCTGTGCTATCTGGCCTCCCCCAACTTCCTTAATCTTAAAGTCTAATTGTGTATGCTCTAATATGTATAGATTTGATCATATTACTTGCCAAAAAGTTCATGTGCCCACCCCATTCACTGCTAATTACAATTCTAATCCCTTTCAATTTTGTTCAAGAGCAATAAATTTAGTTCAAAAACACCATTCTGAATTACCATATTCTACTCACTTTTGTATATTCTGTTCAAAAACAAAACAAAACTCATTGTCTCTCTTTCATGTTCCATATTTTCCAATCTCTATAATTGTTTGGATATTCCTTTCTCCCTTCCATGTCTGCCTCTTCCTAGTGAAACCATACCCATTTTTGGAACTTTGTTCAAGTAGCACCTTCTCCATGAATTTTTCACTGATACTCTACTATTAGAAATGATAGTTTCCTCTTTGGAATCCTCATAAGACTTATACTTTTTCCCATGCTTTAATTATGTTCCTTTTATTATATAATCACGATTTCATGTGTATTATCTCACCTACTATATTTAATCTCCTTAAGTAGACTACACTTATATTATTATTATATATATTTATATAACACAATTTATTTTACTTATTATTGCTTATATCTTCCTGTCTGCCTAGAATATTTTTCACAGAATAGATTCTTCATATATATATATATTTGTGAATGAGTCTCAGAAAACAAGATTTGGAAATCCTAATTCTCTAGGATTAGAAGCATATAGGTCTCTCAATTTACCCCGAGATTATTAAGGTTTATGTATTATTATCCAGAAACAAAAATTCCCCAAGGAATTATAGTTTAATAATAATACAAAAATGATGAAGTCTGCTGATAAGGGAGCATGAGTTGACTTATACCTAACCAGCATGACCCATTATAGAGTGCTGAAATTTTTCTCAGTTTTATTTCATCAGAAGTGGATGAGAGATCCTTTTCAGCCAATCATCACTAATTTAACAGCATATAAGAATGCCTGATATTCTGAGGTTAATATCGCCATAGAAGAGTCATTGTGTTATTAATGGCTTTATTTACTCTGTCTGGCCTGTTTCAAATTAGAATCTCATTCTAATCTTGTTTTGGGTGGAAAAATTTTACCTTGTCATTCTTTCTGACACTGCCTCCATCAGCATTGATTGTCCTAGAAATGAGTACTAGAAGCTTCCCATATTTTAAAGGGTCAAGTCAAAATCCCATTAAATGAGTCCCATCATAATGGAAGTCTCCATAAGATAAAAACATTTCTAAGCTCCAGCTGCCAGCAGTATTTAATACAATGAAGATAGTAATATCAAAGACTTGCCTATGCCCATTTGAAGGTCATTGTATTGAAATTTGTCCATCAGTGATATTTCATGCATCAAATCAGAATAAGTTTCTCTGATTCTAGGTCCAAGACATCCTTGTAATAGGGTATCCTTTGGGAGAGTCTCAGGATATTATTGTTTGTGTTCCATATCTGTACTAGGATTATACAAAGGGTAGAAGGAGCAACATTTGATATGACTAAATATTGACGTGCATCTTCTGCACATAAAACATCGTAGAAGACACTGGGAGTGATACAAAGTTTAGTTAAGTCGTGGTAATTTTATCCATAAAGAATGGAGACATGTAAAGAGATAAATATAATACTGAATTGTATATAATAAGCACATTAGTGGGATGCAAGCAGAAATTTGTAACTACCTGGAGGGTTTAAGGAAGCTTTCAAAAAATAAGTTGGGCCTTCAAATGTAGACAGAAATTGAATAAGAAGAGAGGACCTGACAGACATAGAAAGGCATACAGAGAGAGAGAGAGGGGAGCATTCTATGCTTAGGGAACAGCATTAAGAAAGTGTGGAGAGGGGGGTGGCTAGGTGGTGTAGTAAATAGAGCACTGGCCCTGGAGGGAGGAGGACCTGAGTTCAAATCTGGCTTCAGACACTTAACACTTACTAGCCATGTGACCATGGCAAGTGTAATGGGAATGCAAATTTGGAAGATCTTCCCTGCCCCTAGGCTAAAATGCACCTGAAGCCTGGGGAGGGAGGCTTGTTTTTCAGTAGATACTTCTTGATTGGCCAGTGAGTCAATAAGGTTGTTACATTCTCTGAACCAGGAGAAGGCTATATAAGCCCTGATGTGTAGCTTTGTTTTGGGACTCACTTTGAGAAGTGTTCTGTGATTTGATCTGAATTCTGGGAAGCCGTTGTTGAAAGTCCCCCGGCTTTGAAAAACCCAGATGTGGAAACCCAGATGTTGACTGGGTATGGATGTAATGGTTGGACAGTTTGGAAAGCTGTCTATTTGATCTGTTTCTGTCTTGATAATTCTGTCTATATATTTTGAAGTTTGGGGTGCTGACCTTTCTCCCCTGAACAAGGTAAACGACATATGTCTCACTTTGAGAAGTGAGTCCCAAAACAAAGCTACACATCAGGGCTTATATAGCCTTCTCCTGGCTCAGAGAATGTAACAACCTTATTGACTCACTGGCCAATCAAGAAGTATTTACTGAAAAACAAGCCTCCCACCCCCAAGTTTCAGGTGTACTTTAGCCTAGGGGCAGGGAAGATCTTTAAATTTGCGTTCCCATTACAGCAAGTCACTTAACCCCAATTGCCCTGCCCTCCCCCCTCCAAAAAGCAAAAAAAAAAGTTTGGAGAGGAAAAACAAAGGGTACATTCAGACAAGAATTCACTTTGGCATGAACTCAGAACAAGTGGAAGGAAACAATGCAAAATCTAGTATTGGGAAAAGAACATTGAAGGGGATCTGAAAAAAGGAATTACAATTTTGACTCTGTTTCGTACATCATGGATAGTCTAGAATAATTTTTTTTTACTATCTATTATACTATCTATAATTATACATAATTACTATGTATATTACTATACATCTTAAATTACAGGTTATTTTAGATTGTAAAGGCAGGATGCTCCAAATTATAGATAGCTATGAATGTAAGGCAAATAAATATTAATTTTTTATTGATATTAGGAATCTACTGAAGTTTTTTGATCAAATGTAAAAAATGAATCTTGAACCATTGTGTAATAAATAGAATGATGAAACTAGAGACATAGGGTCTGAGTTCAAATCCTAACTAGGCTTTATTGTGGTAAAGTAGTAAAACATGGTAAAGTGATTTCAACCTCTGGACCTCAATTTCCTCCTCTGCAAAACTAAGGAGTTGGATTTGATGGCCTCTGACATTCATTGCAACTCTAGCTCTGTGATCCTAAAATGTATTGTTAATATAATGTGTGGTACAGTGTGAATGAGAACTTGTAAGGGGATACGGTGGATCCAGAAAGACTTGTCAGGCTAAGTAGCTTGAGGTATATTTCAGTTGAGATAAATAGTACTATTTATTATAGTATTTATTAATTAAATTAATATGTAAGTATAGGTTTGGATGGTGTCATAGTAGACGGACGCGGTTTGGGAGAAGTATGGATTCTATGCTGGAGATGTTGAGTTTTGAGATGCCAGTGGATATATTAAAGACATGGTTCTAGAGTTTGAATTATAGCCTAAGGGTACAGGTATTGATTTGGAAACAGATGCCATAACTTAATGTTTTTCACTCCACCCCCCAAAAAATCCATCCATCCATCCAGCCAGCCAGCCAGCCAGCCAGCCAGCCAGCCTATTCACTGAGCATATCCAATAAAGACTCTATGATGGTTCCTATTAGTAGTGCAAAAAAGAAAAGAGTCTTTTTCCTCATTGAACTTTCAGTAGAGTGGGAGAAAACCCTAGTCAGTAAATAGACTCCCCAGGACTCTAGTCAGAATAGTCAGAGGTGATTTTTCTCTATTATCCAAGGCCCCTGAGGCAATCATTTAGATGCTGGAAAACATTACTTCCAACAAAACCACTCTGAGGTCTTTCTTCCACATTCCCACCTCTTCCCCTCCAGTACCCCCCAGATAATGTTGAACAAGGACATATCATTGGCTTCATGGTCTTTCTCTTTCAGAGTTTAGTAATCCTCATAATGCTTTTTGACAAACAGATTTAGTTTATAGTTTTTCAATCCTGGATCATTCTCATCCAACTTATATTTGAATATTATTAGGAGAAAATGTGTGAATGTATTATTCAAAATAATATTAGACATATAAGTAACATTGTTGAGTTGTTTAGATCATGTCCATCTCTTCTTGACCCCTTTTGTGTGCTTTCTTGGGCAAAGATACTAGAGTGAGTTGCCATTTCTTCTATAGCTCATTTTATAGATGAGAAACTGAGGCAAGCAGGTTTAAGACTTGTCCAGGGTCCCACAGGTAGTAAGTGTCTGAGGCTGGATTTGAACTCATGAAGATGAGTCTTCCTGATTTCAAACTCAGTAATCCATTGTGTCTCCTAGTTGCCTATATTGGCAACATATAAATGATCAAATTCCTCCTGTGATGCCTCATTGTTATTCAGAGGTAACTTTATATTCTCAAACGTTATCCCTAGCATCATGGAGGGGCTTCTAGTATGGGCCCAGAAACAGACTGTGCCTCTGTCTTCCAAAAACAAATCTAGGGAAATATAGAGAGACTCATTAAGAGAAAATGTAGCACTAGCTGATTGATTTGGGGGCAACAAGAATTTATTAAACCATTTACCAGGTCTATATAGGTTTCAATCAGTGTCAATTTAGGACTAATCACAGATGTGAAATAAAATCACAAAACTTTTTAAGGTGATGTGTTAAATTTAAACATTATTTAAAAGAGAAGAACAATGTTCTATATCATGAGTCACAAATATGTTTTACTGCCTCATCAATATCCCTATTCTCTCACTAGTCTGACAAAAATTGTCAGGTTCCTTCCCTTTTGGACATCAAAAGTAGTAATAGGCAGATTAGCTGACAAATGCAGTTTATGGCTGGTAAGAGAAGAAGGTAAGGTGTCAGTTGCCTCCTTTCATGTAATTTGGTGTTGATAGCATTCACCCTTAATTTGTGGAAAGTGTCAGTGGTAAATTCACCATAGATACCATGCTTTATTAAGGTAGCTTCCCTTATTTAAAAAATCATAATGGATAATTAAATATTATCAAACACATTAAAAGTACATTTGTCCATATTGCACTAGTGGAATTCAGAGAAGTGAAACCCTATCTTTACTCTTACCCTCTCATTTTCTATGACTCACTGTTCAAAGACTTCCACCAATACCAAGCTCAACAGGGCGCTTAAAGGATCAAATGACAGCCATGACTTTCTGTCTCCTTGTGTCCATGGATTGAAATCAGAAGCTTTTGTTCTTGTGTTCTTTTTTCTTTGTTGTGTTTTCATAACATTAAGTACAGCATGTGAACTCCTAGAATCATTTGAAACAGCTGCTTCATGGTTTTGAACTTTTCAACTCCTTTCAAGCTTTTTCCAGAAGAAAAACACCCATCTTTACTAAACGAGAAATGACTGTTTACAACTCCAATTATGGATGTTCTGAGTTTGCATGTGTAGCTTTGATGAGCATTATTTCATGTTCTCATGCTCCCAATTGCCCTTTTTACTAAATACTATTAATCAGTGCTCATTTACCTTCTTTTATAGCTACAAAAATTCATTCCCATTTTACAGATGAAAAAAAAGGCACAGAGACAACTGTGCGGTCATAGGAATAGAAATGTGAATAAAAAATGGATAGGGAACCCAGTTCTTTTCATCTTTGCCTATAATTCTATCTGATAATATGCAATATCATCTTGTTTATTAAGTGTATTTCAGAAAGCATTTGTTAAATATCAATTTATTTCAATTCAATTAACATTAATTAAGTGCCTGCTCTGTGCCAAACACTACTAAGTGTTAGTGATCAAGAAAAAGATAATTCTTGTGCTCAAGGAGCTTACACTCTAGAGGGGGCAGTGTAATGTTAATGGGTTAAGAAAATCTTCCCAGCCCATTAATAGGTCTGTGTGTCCTGCTTTGAGCCCTGGCCCAGCTGACAGCTGTGTGATACATCCTAAATCACAGAGCTTATTGGGGGAAGAAATCTTGCTTATAGGTAGGCTTTCACACCTTTTTCTAATTTCTAATTAGGCACAGAGTCATGAGGGTTGTGATTCCTTCTAGCTCTGAGAAGTGTATATATACTCTGAGCTGGTACTTTGCTTTGGGGACTCGCTTATGAGAAGGATCTTGTGATTCCCTCATCAAGATTCTGAGTGGCCTTACATTCACAGCTCCCTGACTGCTCAGATGTAAAGGCTCTCTCGATCCAGGGATGTATGTAAAGTATATAGCAATATTGCTTTGATTCAGACAGTAAGAGCCCTCTATGTTTGTCTTTGTTTCTCTGCTTGTATTTTCTCTGAAGTTCAGGGTGCTGACTTTTCCCCTAAACTGTGAATGTAATGAAAAAAAAGATTGTTGACCCTTAAACAGGTATCTTTCCTAGTAAAGAAGATCTAAGAACCTCTACTAGCAGCTATCCATGCCAGTGTGGTTGCTGCTATAGGTAGATATCACCAAAAAAAAAAAAAAAAAAAAGAAACTGGGAAGTGGGGATAGAGGAGATGGGGGAAGACACAAAAGGGGATAGTAAAGGGCTTGGTGAATGGGACATCTTATTCCATGGAGTTGAAACCAAACAGAGCTACAGTGGAAAGTGGAATAGGCTGTAAGTCCAATTCCTGGCTTTTATAAAGGAAAGCTTTTGGAGGAATTAAGTATCTCCACTCTTCCATTCCTTCATTTAGAAGGGAGAGGAGGCTCATGAAGTCAGGAAAGTATCCAAGTGTAAATTAGCATGATGATGAGATTAGAAGTAATCTTGGAAGTTTATCTCCATGTTATCAGTTTTCCCTTTTCCTTCTCCTAGAAACTTTTAGACCATACCTTAGTCTTTGTTTTTGCTACATTTTTATCTGTCATGCCCTCTAACTGTGATGTCCCCCAAGTTTCCATCTTCGTTTTCTTCCTTTATAGTCTCTCACTTGATGATTTTCTTCTTTATAGTCACTCAAGATTTCAGCCTCTAAGAGTTTGTCATTTCAGTGTCAATTTCCAGATCTATATATCCAGCCCTATCTTTTCTCCTGAGCTTAAGTCTTACATCACCAACTTCCTCTTAGACATTTCCAACTGAATGTTCCCTAAGCATCTCAAGTTCAACATATCGCAAATATAACTTTATCTTTTTCCCCAAACCTATCCCTATTCCAAAATTTCCTGTTACTCCTAACTGTGCCACTATCTTTTCAGTCACCCAGATTCATAATCTTAATGTCATTTTCAGTTTCCTCACATTCAGTCACCTAATGTAACCAAACAGTTGCCAAATCTTTCTCCTTCCACATAATATGAATATGTATCTCTATGTGTGTCTGTGTATATGGACATAGCTGACTAGAATTAGATAAATAGATCAGTACATGTGAATATATTTGCATATGTAGATATAAATAGATTTAGATAGATATATCTATAGAGAGAGATCTTTGAAATTATTTGATAGATATATTGATGGCTTATCTTCCTTCCATTCTCACATCTACCTTCCTAGTCTAGTCCCTCATGTCCTTTGACTTGCACTATTAAAATAGTCTTCTAATTGGTTTCCCTGCTTCAATTTTTTTCCTCATTCCAATTCTTCTTCCATACAAGTGCCAATGTGATTTTCTTAAAAGCTGGTCTGATCATATCACCACTCCAGTCCTCCCACTCTATTCCCTCACTCTACACCCCTCAAACTTGAGTGGTCCCTATTTACCTCTGGGATAAAATTCTTTGCCTTTCAAGACTCTTCACAACATGACTTCTGGTCTTCTCATGTATTATTCACCACCACCACCAGTCATAATTTCTACCACCAGCCATAGGGCTCATTTGTTCATCACATATGACTCTACACTGAATATCTCTATGCCTATTCACTGGCTGCCCCCACCTCCCACTCCCATGCATGAATTTTCTCCTTCCTCACCTCTGAGTTCCTTCAGCTCAAATGGGAATCTTTTGTAGAATGCCTTTTATGGTACTATGATACCCATAGCCTAGCCCCTTCTTCAGCTAATACTGGTGTCCCCTCTAAGATTTCCCGCTTAAATTCATATTTTCTCCTCTATTAGAATGTAAACTTCTTGAGGCCAGGGACTATTTCTTTGCTTTCTTTCCCCTTGTACCTTCAATCTTTAATACAGTACCTGACACATATTAAACATTTGATAGATTGTTGTTTGATTGCCCCTAAATACATATGGGATTAATTTAAATGCACACTTCTAATTGAGAACACCGTGTTTAAGTGTAAATTGGTTCTTGTTGTCTTTTTTTCCCCCACCTAATTTCATTGCTTTTCCATGTCATGGTTAAGGGCCTTGTCTGCCACTTTCCTAAGAAAAAATGTTGGACCAGTTGTTTGTAGCATATGGAAATCACTCTGTCCTTCTGAGGAGCAAGGCAACCAGATGTGCAGAATTCTTTGTTCAGTTGTTCAAGTTGTTTTCTTTGACAATGTAAACATACTGAATCAATTTTTTTGGGTACCCTAGAATGTTGAAGACATTTTCTAGCTAAAAAAATGTACGCATGAAGAGTGAATATAGGAACACTTGGTAGAAATAATGTAAAAATTATGTTTTATGTATTATATTAACTTCTTTCCCAAAGAAATCTGGCATGCAGATTTTTAAAAACCACAGTAAGACAGACAATGTGAAAACAATTGTGTAACCATGAATTGCTGGAGTTACCCATGTTAACTGAAGTGGAAAGACCAAATCACGTATAGACTTGAAATACCAATTTCCATGTCATTTTCTTATAGGCATTTATGGTTCATAAGAGATACATTGAATTTTCAAAGTGATTTAATATATAGTATTATATGCTGCTCCAGAAAGAGATAAAATGGAGTTCTATTTCCAGCCTTGCAACATTTATCTAACAAACAAGAGAGAGACAAAGAATTGAGAAAGCCATGATCCTTCTCCCTACCAAGGTTGTGCAGAACAATTTGTGCTAGTGTGTTCATAGTGTTATTTATATGATGCTACTGTAGCAGGTGTAGAATATTAGGCTCATTTCCATAAGGTCAGTGGTAGAGAAGTTAAAACAATAGATCAAGGATTATATGAGCTAGGAATATATGCATTTTCTTTCAAGCTATGTTTGGAACTTCTTTACCCTTATTACCAGGCCTTTTCCATTTCAGTAATCATACTGCTAGGTTTATTGGGTCCCACAAAGGCACTCTGCTTTGGGAAAGGAAGCCCAATGGCAAGATCAGTTGGTGATCAGTGGTGCCCACAATTAAAATAAATCTCTACTTGACAGATATCTTATGGCTATAATCATTGCCTTTTCTGCACTGCTACATGTGGTTGGGAGAGGAGTAAAGGGGCACTAGAAAACAAGCCACAATATTTACTCAAATCCAATAACCATATATGTACCCACAAACTATACAATAATAAGTGCTCAGGGATGGAGGTCAAAGTATACTTGGGATTATTGCTGTCATCAACACGACTGACTTACTTGTGTTGAAATACTCTCAGTACCCTGGCTAGCTTCCATCTACAGTGGTGCCACAGAAACTAGAGCTCAGACTACTTTTTATTTCTCATAAATAGATATTCTTCATCAACCAAGTTCCTCTTTTCCTGATTTTTCTTTGTTTGAATAGCTTTGGTGAACTATACTTTCAGGACTTAAAACCACAATGACTTGGGTTCAAGTCCCTCTTCTGACACTTACTGAGTGTGTGACCCTGGGCAGGTGACTTCACTGGCTTGTACTCTAGGTAATTCCATATAAGTTGTGAAATTTAAAAATTTTTGCATAAACAAAGGCAATGCATCCAAAAGTAGAAAGCTAGGACACAATTTTGACAGCAAGTGTCTGTGATAAAGGCCTTATTTCTTATATATTAAGAAAACTGAGTCAAAGTTTCAAGAATATAATTGATAGTCAAAGGCTATGAACTGGCCGTTTTTAGATGAAGAAATCAAATCTCTCTATAGTCAAATGAAAAAAAATGCTCTAAATCACTATTGACTAGAGAAACACAAATTAAAACAACTCTGTTGTACCACCTCACACTTCTCATATTGGCTAATATGACAGAAAAGGAAAATGATAAATGTTTGATGTGGGAAAATTGGGACACTGATGCATTGATGGTGTATTTGGGACCCGATCCAGCCATTTTGGAGGACAATTTGGAACTACACCCAAAGGATATAACCTGTGCATACCCTTCGATCTAGCAATATCACTACTAGGTCTGTATCCTAAAGATACTTTTTTAAAAAAAAGGGTAAAGGACCCTATTTGTACAAAAATGTTTATAGCAGCTATTTTTGTGGTGGCAAAGGATTAGAAATTGAGGGGATGCCCATCAGTTAGAGAATGGATGAACAAGTTGTGGTATATGATTTCATAAAAACCTGGAAAGACACAAACTCATGGAAATGAAGTGAGCAGAAAACCAATAAGACATTGTAGAAAGCAACAGCAATATTGTACAATCATCAACTGTGAATCACTTAGTTATTCTTAGCAATATAATGTTCTAAGACAATTCCAGAAGACTCCTTCTGAAAAATGCTATCCACATCCAAAGAAAGAACTTGTGGAATCAGAATGCATATTGAAGCATGTTATTTTTCACTTTATTTTCTATGTTTTTTTCTTTTTTGATCTGTGTCTTTTGCCTCAAGACTAATATGGAAACATGTTTTGTGTGATGACACATACATAACCTATATTAAATGGCTTACTCTCTCAGAGAGGGGCATAAGGAGGGAGGTAGAAAGAGAACTTAAAATTTTAAAAATTGAATGTTAAAAATTGTCTTTATATGTAATTAGAAAAAACAAAGCTCTTTAGAAATAGATTGTAATTTACAATAGATTGTAAAAATAGAAAGTGTTGACCTGCATTGCTAGAATGCATTTTCTCACCTTGAAGTACCTCATACCAATGAAATTTTATGTCTAGTCACCATCCTCATGTATCTTCCTTAGGACACTCTTCAATGTTTCAGGGTTCAATGAAATAAAAAAAAAATCCACTGAAAGCAGGAACATCAGAAGGATCTTTGTTTGTTGTTATTGTTGTGCATGTGTGTGTTTAATGGACAAAAAATAAGCCTAGATTGTTCTTGCATTCTCCACCCCACTTCTGTTAATTATTACTAAAAAGATTTTGTCTGATGTAATTTTTTAATAAAAGCCTACCTATTTCTGTCTCATTCTTTCATAACAGAGGCCCTCACTATTCATGCAGTTTCTTCTCTTAAAGGTTTTGAGCCCAAGAGGGTTAAGTGATTTGCCGAGGATCACACAGCTAGTAAATTTCTAAATCTCAAGTTGAATGCGGAGAGATGAGTCTTCCTGACTCCAGGCCTGGCACTCTATCCACTGTACCTCCTAGCTGTCTCTCTGTACTCTTCTGGAAACATTGTGGCATTTAAAAGTAGGCCATGTGATATAGAGATAGGCTGCTTTCAAGAACACAAATCTGTATAGTATGTTATCAAACTCCACTCATAGTCTTTCCAGCTTTCAGTAGGGATACTGAAGAAGTCTGGAGAAACCACAGGACAAATAGCGAAAGGAAATGATAAAGAATTTCCAGGTAGTTTCATCACTCAGTGTCTCTGTCTGATTGATATATATATGTGTGTGCCTATATCATGCAGTATCACATAAAGCGATACAAAAAGGGAATCCTTAAGTTATGTACTTTAAAAGGTTACGGTGGTGACTTTTCTTGAAACTTGTTATCTCTGATAATACTATTTACTTGTTCAATCTTTTAGGTGAAGACAGATGACAGAGTTGTCAAAATGGACCTTGGTTTGCTCTTCCTAAGACTACACAAAATGGATGCAGGAACCTATTTTTGTCAGACAGTGGAGCACGGTTTTGTCCACACAGTCCGCAAAATCACCTTGGAAGTGGTAGAAGAGGAGCGGGTAGAAGAGATGTTTAACAAAGACTATGAGGAAGAAGTTGCTCATAAAATGCCTTGTCCTGCCCATAGCAGCATCCCACAAGGGTCAAAGCCATGGTACAAAGAGTTCTTGCAATTGATTGGCTATAGCAACTTCCAGAGAGTGGAAGAGTACTGTGAAAAAGTGTGGTGCACAGATAAGAAGAGGAAAAAGCTTAAAATGTCCCCCTCCAAATGGAAATATTCCACCCCACAGGAAAAGAAGCTTCGGGCCAAATCTGAGCACTATCGCCTCCCCAGGCACGCACTGGACTTCTGATGGGGTGAAACCATCAGCTGACTTTTTGAAGAATTTTTTTTTGGACTTCTGAGATATAAAAGACTAGATCTGATTTCTTTGTGGCAGTGGAAATAAGTACTATAAGAAAGAATTGACTGAAAAAAGTATTATGGTAAATTATACTTAATTCTTTTTGACTGGTTAGAGGTTATATAAAGCTAACTAGTTGTTTTTAAATGTCATTTTATTGCTTACATGGTTTTCAACTATATTTATCAAAAAGTTACTTTGTTGTAATCTTTGTAACTTTTTGGCTGATTATTCATGCCAACTACTCTTTGCTCCTTGTGTATTATTAGAATATTTAAGGAAATATAAAGAAATTAAGAATTAGGAGGCAGGAGATGGGAAGACAACATAGTTAATCCCTCTGCCTTTTGAAACTTCTGCTTTGCTTTTACAATTGACAAATGATAGACACATTCGTTTTTTCACGTGTACAATTGGAAATTTTTGTTATGATAGTTTAAGCCATGAGTTTGCTCTGAGGACCACTGTGATTTTTGTAAATGAGAAGAGAAATGTATTCAGCCCCAGGTGTACTCCTCTTTATAAAACATTTATGGGACCAGCTTCATATTTCTATTATTATAGCTGACACTCTCCCTTCCAGTTACACTCAGGTGTGGAAAGAATGAGGCTAATAGAACTTCCCTGCTGGATGCTGAAGCAAAACAGTTAGGTTGGACTATGAGTTATGGTTGGAACAAATGTTTGCTTTAACAGCTGGAAGATTCATATGTCTGACTTCTTAAGGTAAAAAAAAAAACAAAAACAAAAATACAGCATATGCTTATAGCAGCATATGTGTGTCCATGTGTATCTATACATGCATATGTGTATATATGTTCGTTCATATGTGTGTATGTTTCTGTATGTATACACGTGTATATTTGCAAGTGTGTGTGTGTCTCTGTCTGTGTGTATGTATGTGTGAGCATTTTTTCCCTAGAAATCTTTGTCTAAAAAAAGTTTGGTCAGTTGATGTATATTGTATTTGTCATCAAAACTAATTAATTCAAAAGAAACTTTAATAAGACCCCAAACTCAAAGTTTCATATATGGATAATTCAATCGAAAGTATTTTATTTGTCCACTAAATAAGAGAAGACAAAAGGTACACACAAATGAAAACTTAGTAAATTTATACTCTTTTAAAGCTTCTAATTAAAAAGAAGTCATTCCGGGAACACATAAACTTATTTTATAAAGAAAATCATTATAGTACTTTATGCCTGAATAAATGTGCTATAAGGAAGTAGAGAGAAAATTACTTTTAGAATATTTTTACTTTTCTCTCATAAAACACACCAGAAGCTTTGATTTTTGGTAACATTCAATTTACTTTATGTACCTTTTCCTTCTTCATTTTGCATTTTATAATCCTGTATTTTTTTCTTGGAGCATCCTCTATTCTAAATTGTAAAATTTTATTCTGAGGTAATTAATGAAAATATTTTAAATAAAATATAAAACAAGTCAGCAGTGATAAAGCAAAAAGTCGAAACACTGAAAAAGAAACATCTTTTCTTTTTTTTTTTAATTTTAACTTTGCCTAATACCCATCTCATAGAATCACAGAGGTGTAGTGGATAGAAAGCTGGGCTGGAATACAAGAAGACCTGAGTTTGAATCCTTCCCTAGATACATCATGGCTGTGAGATCATAGGCAAATCATTTAATCTCTCTGTGCCCTAAACAATTTCTAAGAAGGGATAGTGATCTGAGTTGGTAAAGGGAGGTTCCTCATCAGAAACTTCCTAGATTGGTGAAATCCCAAGTCACATACAAAAACAATAACAACAACACCCCCTCTGCTACCACCTTGTGTTACTCCTCAAATATAGTTAACCTGCTAAAGAAGTTGAATTACAGATTAGCAGTAGTAGTTAAATATTCACAGTAGTTTAAATTGCAGTATGTAGTTAAAATAAAACATACAGTTAGTCTTATTATTGCTAATATCCATGCTAGTGTGTGTTTTCCCCCAGCATTGAAATTAAAAAAAAAAAAAAGACCTGCTGTGAATGAAATTAGTGCTTTCCAAAATTAAGCTTGTTATTTGCCCAAGAATCCACTGGGGGTCATTGCTGCCCACTAGGATGCAACTGAAAGCACGCTATAGTTCAGAAATTATGAAAAACCAGACTCACTCAAAGAGAGAGAGAGGGCAAAAAGGCTAGTTTAAAAAAAATAGCTGCCCAACTGGGAAAAATGGTGTAAGGCCGAAGATATTATTTTTAATACCCTTGTGATGAAAATATAAAATATGGGAAAGAACGGATAAATGCAAAAGAGTATTGTTCCAAAAAAATTCAGTAGAGAAAAATAGACATTTCTCATATTGCAAAAAATTAATGAGGAAAATCAAATAACTAATTTTTCATTATTTGAATTTCAGGAGCATGTATCATCAGCTCTGGGTAGCTTTACTTATAAGTCTCCTAAAAAATGTCATTTTGAACTATAACCATTCTTAGGTAACTACAGTGAGAACACTGAGAAAAATACATGCTTCCATGTTTGGGGTTGGGGTACTAACAGTTTAAAAGACATCACATCAAATATTGATGGTAGCAGTAAGCTGGCTGATTATCTAGAAAATCTCCAATGTAGATTTTAATTTTTAATGTTGAAATATAGTCATTAAATTCACCAGATAAATGCCCCAGACCTGAGAGAATTAGTATATTCCATTTTGGAACTCCTTCATTTTGCAGAACTGTCTTGATTGGTGAATGAGTGAGATGCAAACACAAGTAGCACCTTTTATATAGCTGGTCCAGATTCTTGTACCAGACCACACTTCATATCTCTCTCAGCTGTCCTCTCTAGCTATCTTGATAGCTAGGTAGCCTCCATTCTAGCACCCAGTATTTCTCTCTCTTTTCATCCACAGCTCTGGACCCAAAAAACCAAATCAGTTTTATCATTCTTATTAGAAAAAGTGTCTTAGTGGAATGTCCTATGCATTAAGTTAATATCCCTGATAACTCCTCATATAGTCTCTTTCCAGATGACCACTCCCCACCCCCAAAATCTGTTGTATCCCTCCCCTCAGTAGAATGGAAGCTCCCTGAGCACAGGGACTATATAATTTTTTTTTTGCTTTTTTTTTGGAGGACAGTTGGGGTTAAGTGACTTGCCCAAGGTCACACAGCTAGTTGTGTGTGTGTGTGTGTGTGTTGTGTCTGAGACCAAATTTGTACTCAGGTCCCCCTCACTCCAGGGCCAGTGCTCTATTCACTGTGCCACCTGGCTGCCCCAGGGACTATATAATTTTTGTATTTGTATCTACAGTGATTAGTACAGTGTCTAGTATAGTGTTAAATACTTATTAAACACTTTCATTCATTAATTCCATTATAAATTCCAAATCTCATCTTATGTTTTACAGTCAAAACTGGAAGGGGAAAAAAAGAAAGAAAATAGTCAATGTTAAGAATATTTTAACTGGCAGGTACAGAAAAAAATGTAGAATTAATCAGAAAAGAATTTTATAGAAAATCATAAAATATATTCAGAATAACATAACAAAAGCAGACATATTAATGTTAAGAATGCCAACCAGAAACAATTGAAAGAAATCTGAGGCCTCAATTGCAGAGTTAGGGGTGATAATGATAAGCTTACTTTGGTTTCATTGATGTAAGATATGCCTCAAAGGGATAAAACTCCCCTACCAATTCAGGTCATCACTGTCTCTTAAAGTCTCAGAAAGTTGTCAGTCAGGTAGGACACTGAGAGGTTAAGTGATGCCCCACAGCTATTATGTGTCAGAGGGAAGATTTGCATCAAGATCTTTCTTTTTCTCAATATAGCATAGTACCTCCAAAAACATTATGGAATAGATTGACCACCCAAACAACATTATTGAATAGATTGGTCACCTAAGAAACATTATGGAAAGGTAGCATGCCAATTACCCAAACAAAATCTCTGTAACTATATTGGTGGGCTCTTGAAGATTGTATATTCTAGTTGTAAATGGGTAGTGTATTGTAATTGGGGAATGTAGGAACAGGTGGCTAAATGAATCAAAAGAAAAAAAAAGAATAAGAAAAGAAGTCCTTGTTCTCCAAGAGACAATAAGTATATGTGTGCTATAAAAAAATTTAAAAAATCTGTTTTCCTGTCATTCAACGTTTACTATTACAAATATAAGAGTTGGTAAATGTTCTCTGAATTGACAGATCAGAAAATCACTTCTGAAATATTCAAGCTAGGAAAAGTTGAAATGATTTCAGATTAGTACCCTCCTTGTGCTCAGGGGAATGCCTATTACCTACAGGTTTGGAGCAGATAAGATAGCTCTCTCCCAGAGTTTCCCTGGACATAGGTTTGGTAAAAGGAAGACTATGCTTCATAGACTTAGACAGCTAGAACAACTGCTGAGAAAGGATTGCTTCAAAGCCAGCATAACCACGGTCTTCCTAGAAGGACAGAAAGCCAGACATCTGTATGACTCCTCTCCATGGTTGGGCTATGTATCTAGGTAGAGGATGGCTGGGTAGAACATGAGAGCAGAATGAGTGTCTACACAAAAATCTAAGAGTATGAGGCCCATCTTCCATCATTAGCTTGGCAAGAAGAAAAAAAAAATTCTCAGAGGACAATTAGCATTGTTACTTGGCTCTTCAGTGTTGTAGAATGGACACTGGCCTGGGAAGTTAAGAGACCTCTTAGTCTTAGCCCTGGCACTAACTTCCTTTATAACCTTAGGAGAATCATTTAATTTGCCTGGGTCTTAGCTCCTTTAATTGGAAAACATGGGGATTGTACTATATAATCTCTCCTAGCTCTAGTTTTCCAATTATAGGAATTCCTCTTTTTTTTTCTGTTTTTTAACTGGATATCTGGTGGTTTACTGATAAGTGCGTCCTACTTTGGGAAAACAGGATTACCTAATACATAGATCTGAGTATTAACAAATTCCCTTTAAAATAAAGAATATTCTTTAGTGACTTATTTGTAAGGATTACATGTATATGTATATGTACACATTTGCATCTGTGTATATTTACATATTACGTAATACAAGATTTTTTTATTTTTAATTTCAGCTAAAAGTCTAGGATTATACTTATGAGTGTTCAGTATTTGTTGTATCAGTGTGTGGGTTTGTAAATCTTGGTGGTGATTATGCACATTTGTAAAATCTGTAAAAAAAAACAGCAACAACCCAATAACTTGTTTTGAGTGTCAGTGTTAGGCATGGAACAAATACAGGAACACAGTTGTTGTCTGGGAAAAAAATGAATTAAATTGTCTCAGCTCCGTATGTGGCATGGTAAATAAATCAGAAAACATGTACTTAATTGTTCTCAGTTACTAATGTTTCCCAGAAGAAAATGCTATAATTAAGATAGCAATATGAATTCCATTTTTTTCCTCTTTCTTACAATGGGATACCATGTTGTGCTATTTAGAAAAAAAAACAGTGCTTCATTTTTTCAGGTCAACAGCTGTTTCATTTGAGTCAGCAATGAATAATAGACTTTCTACACTGACACTTTTGTTGTAATATTATTTAAAATGTTATGTTTTGCTTTGTTTTTCCCCTTGGGTGCATAGATTTATATTTTTATTTACGTCATGACTTGGATTCTTATATTTGTGCTTCAAGTAGCCTAGTTATATGACAGATCACTTCATTGGTATATTTTATTCTGTATAGCATCTTTTTATTTGCTTGGCTGGATCTGTAACAGCATGTGCTCTAGTATTTATTTTTCCTGATTAGAAAAAGCCATGAGACTTTTATTATTATCATCTGGTGACAATATTCAGAGATCACTGATATGAGTCGCTTCATAGAATAAATATGACATAGACATATCATTAGATTCTACATACTTTGTCCATAGCATTGAAGTGCCATGTTTTAATTTAGTTCATGTTAGATGAAAAAAGAAATAAATGTTTGCTGAACCCTGACTTGTCATGTGCACATTTAATATTTGAAAAGGTCTTTACATTGCCAATCGAACTCACTTTTAGTGTAACCTGTGGACTGAATATCAACATGTGACACTGGACTGGAGCTAATTTTCTGTCAAGATGTTGGGAGAGAAATCAATTTTCTTTCCAAGAAAAATTGTGAGGTAACTTCCCTTGGGGAAAAAAATCCATTTATCTCTTCACTCTACCTTGGAGCAATGAAGTTGCATTTATTCATGCCACATCATGACTCTAGGCCCAGCAGTTACAGATGCTTTTAAAAGCTGTATCATCCAGATAAGAAATGATGAAAATGAGCTTGAAAATAAATGGTAACCTAGTCATATATTTTTAATTCCTCTCACCCTTGTTTATATACATCAATATGCCTGAAATGGCCATTTTCTTTTTTTATTTTATAAGGGTCACAGAGAGAACTTGCATTCATTTAACACAAGTTGTTGGTGCTAAACAAAACTGTTCTTAGGGAATACTGTTTTCCGAACAAATTCTGTTTTTGGTCCCTGCCTGTTATTTCATTGTTATTTCAACTGATGCGGATACTCTCACCACTGTTGAAGAATGACAACTCTCTATGAATTTAAAGGTTTCAAGAGTTGATTGGGACACAAAGGCATTAAATAATATAATTCCTCCATAGTTACATAGCTAGTATATGCCAGAGGAAGAGATTGAATGTAAACCTTCCTGACTCAAAGAACACTCAGTTAGGGGTGCAGTGTTGATTGAGCATTGGACCTGGTATCAGGAGGACCCCCATTCAAATTGGTCTTGAGATACTTACTAACTGTGTGATCCTGGACAAGTTACTTGACGTCTTTTTACTTCAATTTCCCCAACTGTAAAATGGAGGGGGGGATAATAGTAGCATCTACTTCCCAGGTTTGTTGTAAAGAATAAATGATTTTAAAGGGAATGTTGGCTGAAACACCCTGTGGGATATTGTAGTCCAAATTGAATAAGGAGTTTACCTGGGTTTTTTATTTCCAGGAATTTGGAAGGCAATGCCTCTGAGCACCTGGTGAATTCATCAAAAAAAAAAAAAACAATTTAGATAAATATTCAACCCTGTCCAGTATGACAGAAGAAAACACTAAGCATAAGAAAATGAGTGGCCCCCTAGTTACAATCAACAGTTCAAGAAAAGATGTTGGTAGATTAAATATATCCATGCTGCACAAAATAGCAATGAGGACATTTTACATGCAATTTTCTGGATAACTCAAACTCCAAAGGAGATTTTTCTCCCTCAATTATGTCAACAAAACTAAGAGTATCTTACATGGTGCTATCCATGACATTGATCATAGTCTCTATGTTGGCTGTATCCATGATGCTAAACTAAAGTTTTGTGGTCAGATATAAAATTTACTTATTTAATTTGGGTAATAGAATATAATTGTCTATTATAGGTATAACTTCTTCTTTAAAATATTGTCTTAATATAGAACTATTAAGGTTTGGAAACCAGAGTCTAGTACCAAGATACATGGAGCACATAATAAGACAGTACAACAAGCCAGCTTTATTGAGGAAACATACTTTAAATAGAGAAGGGAGGTTGCAAATAAGTCGTCTACTGGAGCAGATTTGGAGATGGAATTGGGCATCCAAATGCAGAAAATTTGGTGATATTTTTCATAGAGTTCTTATATGCGTTAAGCAGAAGGGGAAGGAACATAGAATCTGGATCTGGGGACTGGTGCTGATCCCTGCCAGTTGGGTGGAGGAGGAGGAGAGGAGAATAATAACTGGCCACTAATTGATATTCAAAATCCTAACCAATGGGACAGGGACTTTTGGCTATTACTGCTAGTCTTATTTTGACAGAGTAACTCAAGGAATTGGAGTTTATCAGGGAGGGGAGGCTACTTAAGGTCCTTACAAATAGCTACATTTGAAAGACACTCCAAAACACTGGATTCCTACCCTGTAGACTCAAAGGCATTTTTTTTTAAGCAATCGGGGTTAAGTAACTTGCTCGAGGTTACATAGCCAGTTATTTCTGGGTGTGGTGCTAAGTATCTGAGCCCAGATTTGATCCCCAGGTCATCCCGACACTGGAGCCGGTGTTCTTACTCGCTGTGCTACCTGGCTGCCCCCAACTCAAAGGCATTTTCACCACTATTACTACTAGATGAATATTTTAAAAGAGTGAGAGGGAAGAAATGAAGTGGTTGACCCTCATCTCTGACACCTTCTAAGCCAAATCATATGTATCTAATATAGCATAAAAAAGCAAGAGGAAAAGAAAAAGAGGAAAAATTAAAAGGTAGAAGGAAAAAGCAGATGAAGCCAAGAAGTTTTGAAAGAGCATTCCATTACCCCAAATACCTGCTCAGAAGAGAGAAAATAGACTGAAGAAGGTTACCAGAGTAACATTTTCATTCACTATTGTTCTACCTCAAACATTAGTTCTATGTTGGAATCAAGCATATCTCTCTTCCCTCCCACCCTCACCCTCAACCCTGTGGCTTTTTCTGACCATTTATGTCTATGTTCCTACCAATTCACACAATCTCCTATGTTCAAAACCTTGTGCTTATCTTGAATTCTTTCCTCTCCCTTACATATCATACCCATTCTGTTCCCAAGGCTTAATAGTCTAAACCCTACAACCTCTCTTGCATTCATCTCCTTTTCTTTGTGCTTACTGCCACTTTCTTGGTATGGACTTTCTTTGCCACTCACCTCGACTATTGAAATAGTCCAAGAAAAAGTCATCTGGCCTCTATCCTTACCCTCAAGTTCATACGTCATACTGATGCCAGCATAATCTTCCTGGTGTATAGATATGGTCCTGTCACTTCTATGTTAGAAAACAGCAATCATTCCATAAGCATTTATTAACTGCCTGCTATGTTTCTCTCAAAGCCCTGTGAGGCTATATTTCCCTTAAAGGTTTCACTGACCCTGAAGAGTTTGTAGCATCTTTTTTCCACTGTTGTCTCAAGTGCTTACCTAATGAGTTCCTCTTTTTTGTTACAAACCAGTGACTAGTAGTCTAGTTCCATTTAAGTGTCTGAGTTGTTTCTACAAAGGAATATTTACTTAAAAGATATATAAAGAAGAAATATACAAGCACTTTCTCCAGTTTTCTCACTCCTACAAGACCTCAGTTTCTTGTGGAGTAGGCATAAAAACTTGTTCAGTTCCTTCAGAATTAGTTTAACCAAATCCAAGTCCAAATGCAGCATGAATGCCAGATGAGACTTCCTGCAGGGCTGGGATGCTAAAAGTCACTCCTGATCTTCAGTGCAGCAATGCACTGAACTCCCAGAAACTTGTGGTGCACTCTCAGCTTTCCAAACTCTCCAACTCTGGAGACTGCATTACATCACATAGAATGGATAAAGAACAAATGTTATGGTCAAGGTCCAACAGTTTCTTACAGGTTACCTGGCTTTAGAGTGGGAAGAAGAACCTAAGGCTATCCCCCTTACCACATGGTCTATTACTAGATGCCATGAGCGTAATAATCACAGAGTTGTTGTAGACAAAAAAAGCCAAAAGACAGCCAAAGCTGACTGAAGCCACTTTGAAAATGCCAGCAGTTATGTCTATGTATCCAATTTATAAAAGGTTCCTCCCAACCACATAGTGAGGCAACCAGAATGAGTTGTAGAATGTCCACCCATTCTACATGGATTTTCTGGGGTAGTTCTCTAAATGCCATGATAATCTTTCCAGAACAAAAGCAATTTCCCAGCATATTCCTTGTGGAGGTTATAACAGCCAATCAAGCTAACAAGGTCTAGGCATTCAGCAGACCCCCATTTTGTATGCAGGAGGGAAACACTAGAAGCTCTCCAAGTAAATACAAGAGTCAGTCTAGGATATATCTTTACCTGCTTTTATTTGACATAGTTCCAAAAAGCTAACAACAGTAATAAGAAAAGAGAAAAATTAAAACTATAAAAATAAGTAGAGACAAAATTATCCCTTTTTGCTAATGGCCCAACAGATTATTCACAAAAATCTTAGATAGTCAGCAAGAAACTAATTTACATAATATTTTTAGTAAGATAACAGGACAAAAAATAAATCCATAAAATCAACACCATGAGCAACACCAAAATTCACATGGAAATAAGAGGGGAGTCACACTGGGAAAAAGCACAAAATGCATAAAATATTTTAGAGTCAATTTTTCAAAGCATAGTCAAGTAATAAATTAATATAATTATAATATAATTAATAAATTAAAACTCTCCTTTAAAAATGAAAGAATTAGTCAGACCTGGTAGCACATGCTTATCATCTTATTTTTAAGGGAGGTCAAGACTAGTAAACCACTTGAATTCAAAAGTTCTGAGCTTCAGTGGGTTAAGCTAATCCAATGCCCTAGCACGAGTGTAATGAACCCCTGAGAACAGGGCCCCCACCCAGTATGCCTAAAGAATAAGTAAATTGGCTCAAGGCACAAAGCAAAAAGTGGACTGGGTCAAAAGTTCCCATGGCAGTTAGTACTGGGATTGTGCCCATGAGGGACTGCAACACTTCTAGCCTGAGTGAGATAGGGAGACCCAGTGTCAAAGCACAAATAATTAGAAAGCTATGCTATGCTTATGGCTATTCTGTAAAAATAGTACGTATGTATATGTTTGTGTTTGTATCTATAATGTATATTATATATACACACACATATATGTATGTATGTGTATGTGCATATTTTATATTGGGAGGTTATTTTCCAGAGCTAAAGAAAAATAACATAACCTATATGGAGGGGAAAAAGATCTAGAATCCCAAAGGAAATAATAGGTAATTCATTTATTAAGCACTTACTGCATGCCAAACACAGTGCAGAACAAAAAAGGTAATAATACAGGGGGAATAGCATTTCCAGGGTTCAAAATATACTACAAAGTAATAATCATCAAAACTATCTATACAGGTTGAAAAATAGAAAAAAATACGCCAGTGGAAGAGACTAGATAAGGAAAAAAATCATAAATAATTGAATTCAGTAATCCAGTATTAAAAAATTCCAAACATAATTTACTTGGGGAAGATCTTATTTGACTGAATTGGGGAAACTGGAAAGCAGGTTGGCAGAAATTAGGTTAGACTAACATTTTATATGATATACCATAAGCTCGAAATGTACATGTGAGCTGAATATTAAATGCCTCAGCCTTAAAAAACAGAGTAGAAGAGAATCATATCAAATACCATAGGTACAGAGGGATGAAATCTCAACCAAATTAGAGATAAAGAAAATCACACACATAGATAAATACAATGATGATTTTAATTACATGAAATTGAAAAGCTTCTGCAAAAACAAAATCAACACAGCTACTCTAAGTAAGGAAGTGGTCAACAAAGAGGAAAGAAATATCTTTTCACCAAGATACCTTTGCCTTTTTGATTAGATTTATAAGACTGAATATATATATATATATATACATATATATATATGTGTGTGTATGTATATATATTATGAGTCTTGTTAGAAACACTCCAGCGCTTTAGTCCAGAAATCCAAATCCCTTTGTCAGAGACCAGTTGTTCCCTTCTCAAACCTGCTTTTTTCCCCTTGCATCCTTTGCCTTTGATGGGCAGCAATAATTATCCTATGACCTCTGTCCCTATGACCTTATGTTTCTTGCCCAGGTCTTCATAATGTTTATCAATGCCTTCTAGTTTCTTTTTCGCAATATCATTTGGACCCAGATGTATTATCAGAAACAGGTAATAGTCATTCATTTTTGATAAACCTTGACAAGCTCTCTGTCATGTTTTGAATTTATGACTGGGAAGATAACAGAACTTTCTGTTTTTGCTATCAATTTGACAAATAATGACCTCAGTATCCCCAAACCAGTATTCACCAATTACAATCACTCTTTTCTTCTTCCTCTGATTCTTGCTTGTGGATTTCTCACTTCACAGTTCCTGCAGATCTACTTTATGAATCTGTGGAGGAATGAGCAGCTGTTTTCTCCTCAGAGCATCTAGCATCCTTCTTTTTAGAAAGACTCAAGTTTATTGCATGTTCATTTCTTCCACACTTCTTCCAGCTCTTCTGCCCTTCCTCCTCTGTCTAAAATATGCTCTACTCTCCAAAATCTTGGAAAAGGTCAGAATATCTAGACATGTTCAGGACCTTTAGCTTTTCTCTTTCCAGATTTAATCATCATTTCTTTATTTGTTTGCCTTATTTTAGTGGAATTTTTCATTGCCTCAATACTGGAACAACTTTTGTTTCTTCATCTTTTTTTTTGCATTATTTGACCTGTGCATTGAAAGAAATGGGTTATTCCTTGAGATAGAAGTGAAGAGGAAGTATATTATAGTTAAAGGGTATTGCTAGGACAAAGTCAGGTGATGTCAAGCAGTAGATGACAAAGAGAAGGTCAGTTTGGCTAGACAGTAGAGTGAAGAATAAGGTGTAACGAAACTAGAAAGATAAGTGGTGAGCAGGTTTCTGAAAGGCTTTAAAAGCTAAATAGAAAATATGTATTGGGGCAGCGAGGTGGTGCAGTGAATAGAGCACCAGCCCTGGAGGCAGGAGGAGGATCTGAGTTCAAATCCGGCCTCAGACATTTGACACACTTACTAGCTGTGTGACTTTGGGCAAGTCACTTAACCCAGTTGCCCTCCAGAAAGCAAGCAAGCAAGCAAGCAAGAAAGAAAGAAAGAAAGAAAGAAAGAAAGAAAGAAAGAAAGAAAG
>NW_027186540.1:12887487-12983605 GCF_028583685.1 Petaurus breviceps papuanus
GAAAGAAAGAAAGAAAGAAAGAAAGAAAGAAAGAAAGAAAGAAAGAAGGAAAACAAGTTATCTTTTATCCTAGAGATAATTAGAAGCCACTAGAATTTATTAGGTAGGGGAGTAAATGGTCAGGTCCATATTTAAGGAAAATCATGTTAGCAACTGAGTTGATAAATGAGTTTAAGCAGGAAGAAACTTGAGGCAAAGAGACCAATTAGGTAATTAAAATGATACAAGGAAGAATGAGGGTCTCAACTGAGATGGTGACTGTGTGTGTGTAGAGAGAAGGTCCAGATCTGATAGATATTGTGAATATAGAAAGGTAAATGTGGCAACTAATTGGATTTGTGGGGTGAATAAGAACCAAGAATAAAACAAGACGCGGAGTTTGAAAACCCAGGAAAGGGGGAAGATTATATAACAGATACAGGGGGATTTGATAGAATGATAAATTTCAGGGAAAAGAATATGAGGGGGGCAGAGTCAAGTTGGCAGAATAGAAACAGGACTTCCATGGGGCTCCCGCTTCCACCTCCTCCAATTCTTATAAAAGGTGATTCTGAACAAACTTTGGAGCTACAGAACCCAGAAAATGACAGAGAGGCTAACCTCCTGCTGAGGACAGCCCAGCAGGCCAGCAGAAGTGGTCAGTGCAGCACTCTGGGAGTCAAGCCCAACCCCACATGAGTTGGAGGTATTAGCTGCAGGGAGGCCACAACCAACCTCCAGCTGGAGGGACTTCAGATCACCAGCAGGTGTGGTGGATTGCAGAATTATCAACCTATAGATGCTAAGGACAAAGTGAGAGGTCAATGCAGTGTGGACTATGTGAAGTGTGAGTTTGGGAGTATGGGCCAGCCTTGACCTCCCTGGAGGGAGAAGCAGCTGAGGCACCACGGCCATGCAGCAACTGCCATGTGGCAGCTTCGACTTCTGGCCTGCAGATTATAGGGGGACCAAGAGAACAGTCTGAGGGGTAATCGCTCTTGCTTTAACTTCTTTACATCTAGATTGCAGTCTAGCGTGGAGGTCCTGGGGTGCATGACCAGTTTGCCAGAGAGTGGGGAGGCTTCAGAGAAGGCACACAACTAATAGCTCCAGCAGCTGAGAAAACCCCAGAGATTGGGACAAAACTCCCACCTCTGGTAGCAGAGTTCTACTGTGGCAAAAAACTCAAAAGTCAAGAAATTGAGTGGCAACATGAGCAAACGAGGGAAGCAAGACAAGCACAGTAATCCAATTTTGGACTCCTTTTTTGGTGACAAAAAGGATCAAAGCATGGAACAGGAGGAAGACAGCAAAGGCAGAACTCCTGCACCAGAAGCTTCCGAGAAAAGAATAAGCTGCTTACAGGCCATAGAGTAGCTTAAGAAGGATTTTGAAAACCAAATAAGAGAAGTGGAGGAAAAATTGGGAAGAGAAATGAGAATGATGCAAGAAAATTATAAAATTAGAGTCAACAACCTGACTGAAGAAAATAACATCTTAAAAAATAGAATAACTCAAATGGCAAAAGAGGCTTAAAAAGACAATGAGGAGAAGAATGCCTCAAAAAGCCAAATTTGCCAAATGGAAAAAGAATCTCAAAAGCTCACTGAAGAGAATCATTCCTTCAGAATTAGATTGGAGCAAATGGAAGCTAATGATTCTATGAGAAATCAAGATACCATTAAACAGATCCAAACATATGAAAAAATAGAAGGCAATGTGAAATGTCTCATTGGGAAACCACTGACCTTGAAAATAGATCTAGGAGAGATAATTTAAAAATTATGGCAATGCCTGAAAGCTATGATCAAAAAAAGAACCTAGAAATCATCCTCCAAGAAATTCTCAAGGAAAATTGCCCTGATATTTTAGAATCAGAAGGCAAAATAGAGGTTGAAATAATCCACCAATCACCTCCTGAAAAAATTCCCAAAAGAAAATTCCTAGGAATATTATAGCCAGTTTCTTGAGTACCTACATAAAGGAGAAAATATTACAAGCAGCCAGGAAGAAACAATTTGAATACTGTGGAAACACAATCAGGGTAACACTGGTTCTGGCAGCTTCTACACTGAGGAATTGAAGGGCTTGGAATATGATATTCTGGAGGTCAAAGATGCTGGGATTAAAACCAAGAATCACCTACCCAGCAAAACTGAGTATCATGTTTCAGGGGAAAATATGGTCATTCAGTGGAATAGAGGAATTTCAAGCATTCTTGATTAAAAAACCAGAGTTGAATAGAAAATTTGACATTCAGATACAAGAAGCAAGAGAAGCATGAGAAGGTAAACAGGGAAAAGAAATCATAGGGAACTTATCAAAGTTGAACTACTAAATTCCTACATGGAAAAATGATAATTGTAACTTATATAACTTTTCTCAGTATGAGAATAGTTAAAGGGAATAGAAATGTGTGTGTATATGTATTACATACATGTATGTGTCTATATAGGAGGGTATATGGGCATATGAATACATATGTGAGTATGTATATGTGTTCAGGTATACATAGACACAGGTACAGGACCAGTTGAATAGGGAGGGATGATACTTAAAGGGTGAAATTAAGAGTGGAGAGAGGAATATAATGAGAGGAGTTAAGGAGATAGAATGGGGTAAATTATCTCATATAGAAGAGGCAAGGGAAAACTATTACAATGGAGGGAAAGAACAGGAAGGCAAAAGGGAATGAGTCAACCTTATTCTTAATGAATTTGGCTTAGGGAGGGAATGACAAATACACTGAATACGGTATCTCACCCTAAAGGAGAGTAGGGGGGAAGGGGATGAGAGGGGGAATGATGGAAGGGAGAGCAGGCTGGGGTGGGGAGGGAAGTTGGAATAACACACTTTTGAAAAGGGACAGGATCAAAGTAGAGAATAAAACAAGTGGGGGTGGGATGGGATGGAGGGAAATATAATCTGTCTTTCACAATATATTCACTATGGAAATGTTTTGCATAGCCACTCATGTACAACCTATATCGAATTGATTATCTTCCCAGTAAGGGTGGGTGACGAAAGAGATAGGGAAAGTATCTGGAATTCAAAGGTTTAAAATAAAAAAATATATATATACATAATAATAATAATTATTATTATTATTATTTTACATATAACTGGGAAATAAGTTATACAGGCACTGAGGCATAGAGATCCACCGTGCCCTATTTGAAAGTCTGAGGGGAGATGGGGGAAAATATAGGGGAGAGCAGATTGGGGCAGGGGATATTCAGTGGGATCATTGTTTTAGGGTGGTGGGTAGGGGAAAGTAGGGAGAAAATCTGTAACTCAAAATCTTGTGGAAATGAATGATGTAATCTAAAAAATGAAAAAAAACCTACAAAAATGAGTTCTCTTTCAGACATGTACAGTTTGAGATGTCTATAGAATATCTGATTTGAATGTCAAATAGATAGTTGGTAAAATTGGTCTGGGGTTCAAGAGAGAGATTGTGGCTGAATGCATAGATCTGAGGACTATCTATATAGAAATTACAATTAAATCTGAATTTAAAAAAATATATACTTATTTGAAAAGGAAAAGGATAGATTTATGATAATGGTGTTAATTCTTCTTAGGAAACAAAGAATGCATATTTTTAATATACTACTTGAAGGAAAAAAAATTGCATGTGGATACTTCACAGTAGTCTAGACTATCTTTCTAGTCATCTGTCTATTACTGTTGCTATTATACAAATAGTATATCAACTCAGTAGAATTAAGGATTTTATTTAAATAAAATTTAAAAATAAATAAATAAAATAAAATCTCAAGGTTTTGCCCCATGAAAGAGTTAAAATAGCACCTTAGGGCAAAGTGTGGGTGGAGATAAATGAGAGCTGGGGCACCACAAAGATCTTCCTGGAACAATTTGAGAGGATCTGAAGAAAAATCCCAGGACAAAATTTGGTCCCCTGAATCGTAAACACCTCCAGGTTAGGTTCTGTTTTAACAGCAAGTGGCAAGCACTGGGGTTAATTGTTTTAAGAGGCTGCCTCTGCCCCAGCCACAGGAACTTTTACCGCTGGAATAATAAGGGGAGATGGGAGTCTGAGCCCTGGAAGATCAAGGGAACCTCTGCTTGCCAGACCAAGCTGTGCTTCAAAGAGCAGTAGTGTGGGCAAGAAGGAAACAAAACAGCATATGTCTAGGGGAGTGCAGAAGCAGTGGGGCAGAAAGCCCCTTCCTGTGGGCACATACTATAGGTTGGAGGTTCGGCTTTGGCTCCAGGCTAGAGGGAAAAAAAAAAAAACTGAATGGGGCAAGAGGTTACATTTCCCCAACCCCAGGGTTAGAGGTGATTACAAATATTAAGCTATTACCACAAAAAAAATGCATAGGCAATGAAGAAAGAATCCAATCACAGAAAGCTATTATGGGAATAGAGATGGCCAGGGTTCATCTTCAGAGGAGCATATTGAAGTAAAGAAATCCCAAAGAGGAACGTCAAATGGTCACTTGCCCAAAAAGAATTCATGAAGATCTTAAAAAAGACTTTAAATATCAAATGACAGTGATGGAGAAAATACTTTAAAAAAAGAATCCAAGAAAAACAAGGTTATGAAAGCAAAATCAACCAATTTAAAAAGTAAATTTAGAATCTTAAAGAAGAAAATTACACCTTGAAAATTAGAATTGGGCAAAGTGAAGCCAGTGAACTTATAAGACATCTAGAAATAATTAAAGAAAATATGAATAATAAAAAATGAAGAAAAAGTGAAACAAGAGAAATAACAGATTTGGAGAATAGATCAAGAGGAGAAAATATAAAAATAATCAGAGTAACTGAAAGCTGTGATCAAAAAAAAAAAGAATCTTGTTACTATAATATAATAAATAATTAAATAAAATTGTCCTAAAGTATTAGAACAAGTTTGGAAAGTAGAAATTGAAAAAAATACTATTGGTCATCACTTAAGAGAGATCCTGTGAGGAAAACTTATAGGAATATCATAGTCAAATTCCAAAATCCCAGTTCAAGGATAAAATATTAAAAGCATCAAGATTAAAGCAATTTAAATATGGTGCTGCCACAATTAGGCTCCCATAAGAAGTAACAGCAGAAACATTAAAGGACTGTTGGCCTTGGAATAGAATGTATTGAAAAGCAAAAAACTGGGGCTCTGGTCCAAAACATCATGTCCTGCAAAGTTAAGTATTATCCTGAAGGAAAAAAATGGGCATTTGATAAACTCTCCGTTTTTTAAGATGTTGTTAAAAAAAATCCTGAACTCCATAGAAGATTTGACATATAAGAACCAAGGCAAGAGAAAGAATCAACACAGAAGGATTAGATGGAGGAAGAGGGCTGGTAATTCTTGTAATCTACTTTCATTGAGAATGGGTTTAAGCATGAAGAACATATATGTATATACATATATATGTATGTGTGTATGTATGTTCAGAAGAAATAAAATGGTAGGGTCATATGTAGGGGGCAGAGGATAAGGGAGGGATCTTTAGAGGGGCGGGGGAGGAAATAGGTAAAAAGGGGCTATAAAAGGGTGTTTAGATTTGTGGAAATGGGAGGGTAGGGGAGGGATCCTTAGAGAGGGTAGGCAAGCATTAGGAGGGCAAGGTAGTGGCTACAGGAGGCAGGAGAGATAGGAAACAAGAGGTATGTGCAAACATGAAACCAACAATCAGGAGTAGAATATGTTTGGGAAAGTATGTCTATATATGTCTGTATATGTATATATTTACAGCTATAGAGAAACATATTTAAATTTTATTGTAGCCTTGGGAGGGGATGGGGATAGGGAAAAAAGAAATAAAAATTGTCAAAGCTTCAGTGTAATTGAAAGAGCATTGAAATACAAATGAATAAATAGACGGGTTCTCTTCTAAACTGTGATAATAGGTAAATGTGTGACCTAGAATAAATTACTGCACCTCTCCAGGCTTGTTTCTTCCACTATAAAAAGGCAGAAGTTGGACCTGATGATTTCAACAATTCCTTTTAACATAAAAACTCAATAATTTTATTTGTTGTTTTCTTTTTAAATTTTCTTTATTTGGGGGGGGTTACATTTTAAATTTAACAACTGTCTCCCTCTCTCCCAATCCCACACTAGAGAAGGTCACCTTTTGACACAGATTTATAACATATTTCTTTTTATCAGTTCTTTCTTGGGAATTATATAGCAACTTCCTTCATAAGTCCTTTGTATTTTATTTGTAATTTGTAATAATTTCTTTGAACATTACTGCTGTTACTGTATAAAATTTTCATTTCACTTTTCATTATTTCATGCAAGTATTACCATGTTTTTTCTAAAATCAATCAGCTCACCATTTTCTACAATGCAGTAGTATTCCATCATAATCGTATACCACAACTTGTCCAGCTATTCCTCAGCTGATGGGCATCCCTACAATTTCTAATTCTTTGCCACCACAAGGAGAGTTTTTGTACATATTCTAGAACATATAGTTTTTTTTTTCTTTTCCCCTAATCATCTTTAGAAATAGATCTAATAGTGGTATATTCTCTGGGCATAATTCCATATTGCTCTCCAAAATTGTTGGATCATTTCTCAGTTTCAGCAATAATAATAATATCACATTTTTTCTACATCCCCTCCAACATTTGTCATTTTCATTTTCACCTTCAATCATTTTAGCCAATCTGGTATGACTGGTAAATTTAAAAGTTGTTTTAATTTCATTTCTCTAATCAATAATGCTTTAGAGTACTTTTCATATAATTATGTAGAGCTTTGATTTCTTCATTGAAAAACTGTCTGTTTGGGGTGTCTAGGTGGCTCAGTGAATAGATCACTGGCCCTGGAGTCAGGAGGACCTGAGTTCAAATGCAGCCTCAGACACTTAACACAAAAACTAGCTGTGTGACCTTGCGCAAGTCACTTAACCCCAATTGCCCCTCCAAAAAAAGAAAAACTGTCTGTTCGTATCCTTTGACCATTTGTTAATTGGGAAATGACTTATGTCTTTAAAAATTTGACAAAGTTCTCTTCATATTTGAAATATGAGACCTTTATCTGAGAAACTGTCTATAAATTACCCCCCCCCCAATTTTCTACCTTCCTGCTAATTTTAGCTACATATATCTTTCAATCATTTTATTTTGTGTGTGTTTTACTTTTGTTATTTTTTGTTGTTGTTTTTTACAAAAAAGCAAAAGGCCAGGACAATGAAGAACTCATTCAATTGATCAGGAAATGTGCAGAGTTCCTGTGTAGAAAACACCTTGCCAAGATGTAAAGAGATCGCAATATACTAATGGTGTTCTTTCTAGTAACATTTCATTCACAGTAGGAGACTAAGTATAAAAGTGTTTCTGAGTTACTAGAGATTCGAATGTTGAGTATTTCCTCAGATAGTCTCCCATTCCATTATTAACCAAGATTAAAGCTGTTAATCTAATGAGATCAAACAGCAGTTTCTCTAAATAAGAGGCACATGTGGTAGGACAAATTGCATGCCATCTGACAACCTTACTTAATTTTAAATGAGCTACAATTTTTCAGATCTTACAACTTGAAATAGTAAGTAATCATTATACCAGGAAACAGGATCACAACATCTGTCTAAGAACCACAAAACATCCATAAATACAATAAAGCAAGTGCATTATTTAAACTCCCTTTAATGAAATGTTTATGTGATAAACATGACACTACCAAAACATAGTCAACTTTAATGCAAGTGTGGGTAGATCATGATAATTAGAGATGAAAAGCATCTTAGAGCTCACCAGCAAAGCAGTCTGTGGAGGATGAAGATTGCTACAGAATCTATTGTAAGGAAAAGTTTATTAAACTGAAGCTACATTTTAACTGATATCTACTGAGGCTTATTTAGCTTGTGATGTATTATGACAGAGCCATGCAATTTAATTAAAAGTTTTTAAATCAAAATCTTTTTTTTTCATTATTGGAATATCTTTTCTTCCAAATGCAGTTAAAGGCAGATTTAGAAAACATGTGGTGCATGGTCAGTTGAACTATAGACATCAGATGATGTCCTTAAATCCTATCCCACATTCTCCTGCTTGTACTTTAATAATTCACAAACATATGGCCATCCAAAATTTATTAAAGGTTTCATTAACAGAAAGTGGAGCCACATTCAACTTATCTAAACCCTTGCACCAATATGTTCCTAATTTTCAAATAACTAGTTTTAATGTTTACATGTGCATTAAAGTATGATGAGATAGACATAAGAAGAAAAAAATCTTTTATCAAAATATTTTTATGTATTTATGCAAACTGGCATGGCCAGTCTCTGAGTTAAAGAGCTGCTCTCTCTCTGTCTCTGTCTCTGTCTCTGTCTCTCTCTCTCTCTCTCTCTCTCACACACACACACATAACTATATGTTTGTGTTCATGTGTAAATCACTTAAATTTCTGTCCACACCTCAACCCCTTAAGACTAAGCATCTCAAATTGAATGTATCCAACACTAATCTTCTATTTCCCCTAAATTTTCCTCTCCAGCTTTTACTGTGTCTGCCACTGTCAGTCATGTTTGAAAGCTTTATATAATATCTGACACATTCCTTTTCTTCACATTTCTTATTACAGTCCCCAAACTGTATTGATTCTACAGACTCAATGTGCATCTCATCTGCTCCCTCCTTCCTGTTCCTCCTGTCATCATTCTAATACAGTTCTTCTTTACCTCTTCTCTCAATGATTACAGTAGCTTCATAACATATCTTACTATATTCACTGTCTTCCCTTTGCTTTTTGTACTTTACATTGCTACCTGATTATTATTATTACAAAATGTTTAGGTACTTTCCAATGAGTTGAACACACTCTCACTCCCCACCCCCGCCAAACACATAATACCCAGAACCCTTCACTATTATAAAGTATAGCTAAATACAACAAAGTTACACATTAGCCATATTTGACAACATACTCCTCATTTCACACATAACCAACAAACTTTATGCTGGGAGGATATATTTTTCACTGTCATTCCTCTGAAATCATGATTAATCACTGAACTGATCAAACTTATGAAGGTCTTCCATTTTTTTTCTTACATTACTAGATCACTGTGTGAATTATTTTGGTTTTTTAACTTCACTTTGTATCATTTCCAATTTATCCAAATTCTTTATATTTTAATTTTCTTACTGTGCAATAATATCCCATTATATTTTGTTTGGCCATTTAAGAACTGTTGAGTGCCCACTTTGCTTTTGCTCCCACAAAAATGTTGCTATAAATATTTTTACGATATCTATAATATATGGAAACAATTCATAATACCACCAACAGTGCATTCGTGTGTTTATCTTCCCATAGTACTCTCAACATTTAACATTTTTGTCCTTTGCCATGCCAATTTTCTTATATTATAGATCTGGATCATTATTTCCCCACTCAAAAATCGGTAGTGGCTCCTTGTTTCTTCCTGGGTGAAGTTCAGCTTCATTCAAAATCTTTCAAAGTTTTATAGCAATCTCGCTTATCTCAAACTAGATCGGCAATGCATTCAATGTTACAACCAAACAAGACTAATCTTTGCTCCCTTTGTTTTCCTATTTCTGTGTCTTCGCTTAAACTGTTCTATAATAACTCTTTTCTCTTTAAAGACGCCCATTACTTTCCACTTCTACAATACACTTATTTCACATTATTTATATGAATTTAGATATGAGTGACATCTCCTTATTTGACTGTAAATAGATGGACAGCAGGGGCTCTCTTTTAGGTACACTTTGTATGTCACCTAAAACCCAGTTCACTGCTTTGGATAGATTAAATCACTAATATTTATTGAGTTGAATTATTTAAAACAGCCAGTAATATGTTTGGACAGAAGGACTTCTTTTTAACGCTTAGGTAAATGAACGACGCATTTATTTAGAGCTGATTATGTAATTGGCATTGTGTGGAGTGTTGGGGACACAAATAGAAAAAAAAGTAAGATAGTCCCTGCTCTCAAGGAGATCACATTACTTTACCTCCTTGAAGGCATAGCTGTTGAGGTTTAAACCTAGGGATGCCAAAAAACTGTTTCAATGGGGGCTTTGCCCACCCAAATACTGAGGGGGTTTTCATGATATATTGCGGTAGAACTGTCTCAAAGAATTCAGAGTCAGACCACCTCTAATCCAAGTATAGGCATTTATTGAGATTGACGTCTCTCATGAAGCAGGCTAAGTTCTAAGAGGAACCAGCAACTTTAGAGAAAGCAAGATGGATTTTTATAGGGTAAAGATGCAATTGCATAACAGAAATCATGAATATTAAAAGGGCAGGAGAAGTTTTTAAGGGATTAGGTAATGGAGACAGGGTCTCATCCATGGTTCAGTAGTTAAACATTCTGGAAATGCTGCCCTCCAATTGGCTAGCTATTGTGGGCCTGTCTGGTTAAGACGGATAGCTAGGCATTGTGGTCCTGTCTTTGGCTAGATGGATGATGTGATTGTGATTGAATGCAACAACACACCTGTTTCTGTGGGAATGGGTCTGGGGCCATTGACTAGATAGAGGCTGTAGCTGGGTTCCCATCCCATGGACACACCTGCTGTTTCTGTGGGAACTAAGAGTTCAGGGAAACCCCTTTTGTTCCAGTGAGCAGTGAGGTATATATGAAGAAGTTACGACATTGGTGGGGGTGGAGAGCATAGACAGGTACAGTGGGCCTGCTGTTCATTGGGGCTGGGCCTATAACAAAGTTAGAATATTGGGACTGGCAACAGCTTTATTAGGATTCCATCGTTTCCACCAATAGATTTACTGGAACTTTGGGGTCCCAGAGGGTAGACTACTACTCTTTCAGGGTAATGCTTAACTGTGAGGAGATAGGTGTCTAGTACTGCAAGGGTCCTTCATTATTCTATGCCCCACTGATTATTATCTGGTCACCTTGATTAGCTTTCAAAAAAGGACTCGGGTGGAATAGCAAGCATATTTATTACAAAATATTCCCCCCAAATTCTGGGGCACATTCTTCAATGAATAAATACAGAGTCCATGAGTGAGAGTGAGGACAAAGATAAGTATAATCATAGTGATGCAAATGCATAAAGAACTCATGTGACATATAGCAATCCACAATCCCTGGTCACCAAAAGTCTTTTTCTTCCTCCATTGAATGCTCTTGAAGTTCCTTTTAGGTATAGCTCTCTGATAGGCTCTTAGAAACAGTTCCTTTGTGGTGTCCACAGGGAAATCTTTTCCCCAGAACAAGGGGTCACTCTCTCTGAAACTCCTTTACCTGGAGTGACAGTTGTTCCCTTCTGAATGCATTGACTTCTACTTATCCAATCTCTTTGATCTAACCCAGTCTCTCAAATGACATTGTTGTTTGGGAAATAGGGAGAATAGAAGAATAGGGGAATAGGAGACAGACAGAAAGAGACTGAGAGAGGGGGAATAGGACGGGAGTGAGGCTGAAGGGAGAGGGAAGAGACATAGAAGAAGAGAGGGAGAAAGAGGGAAGAAGAGTAATGAGAGAGAGGGAAAAGAGAGAGAATGAGAGAAAAAGAGGGAAAGGGAGAGGGAGACAAAGAGACAGAGAAGAAGAGATAGAGGAGTGAGGAGAGGAGGGAAGAGATGCTCTTTCTCCTTCCCACCAAGCAAGCCTTGGTGCAAAGCATGTTCCCATCTATGAAATGGATCTCTTCCACCATTAGATGGGATAAACATGAGACTAAGGCCACCACTTGACTGATTATCATTTGACACATAGGACCAGTGAGAATGAATGGTTCCTCCATCACATGACTTTCCTTCTTGATCATTTCAGAGGTACATACTTCTTAAAGGGATCATAGTAACCTATCTTAATTACACATGTAGAACTTTACTGATTGATTTGATTAAGTTATTATTGAACCTTCTGTTCCCTTCTGTAATGTTAATGGGAGTTGAATATCTTCCCCACCCATTAACTGGCCTCACATGAAACCCAACAAGAGAAGCTTGATTGGGGGAGGCTTTCAGGAAGGCCTACACCTTTTGTTACTTTATAATTAGGCAGTGGAGAGGGTTGTGATGCCCTCTGAGCCTGAAGAAGTGTATATGTACTCTCAGGTCCGCATTTTGCTTTGGGGTTTACTTATCAGAAAAGTGTTCCAGTGATGTGGTCAGATGAGACTTTGGGTAACCAATTGAGCCTACTGACTTTGAAAACCCAGATGCTGGTGCTTTTCTCTCTGGTAACTATTTATGTATGTAATGGTCAGACAGCTAGAAACCCTTTTTGTTGGTCTTTATGATCTTATTTCTGTTTGTATTTTCTCTGAAGTTCAGGGTGCTGACTTTTTCCCCTGAACTAAGTAAATTATATATATATATATGTGTGTGTGTGTGTGTGTGTGTGTGTGTATGTATATGTATGTATGCATATATATTTGATTAAAGTAAGGTTGTTAACCATTTTTGAATTGCTTTCTTTTAGAAAAGCAGATCAAAGCTATCTGGGTATGCTAGGGTGCTTACTGTTACACCTTCATGTTCTATCTGTGGATATATTGAGAGATAAAAGCATGTTTAATTGTATTCATAATTGACTGAATGAAAAGATGCAAAGAGTAGTCATTAATGAATGAATGTTTACTTGGACAGAAGACTCTATTGGAGTGGCCATGTTATCTATATTTGACACTAGGTTTTTTCTTTGTTTATCCATGGCTTAGGTAAAGCAATAGATTAGGGATTTGTAACCGGGGGTCTCTGAAATTGTTTTAATATTTCTATAACTTTTTCAGTGTAATTGGTTTTCTTTGTAATCCTATATATCTTATTTAAAAATGTGATTCTGAAAGTAGTCCATAGGCTTCACAAGATTTCCAATGAGAGCCATCTCACACACACACACACACACACACACACACACACACACACACAATGCCAAAAGCCTCTGCCATAGCTGATATTAAAGTCATTAAAATACTGAATGAATCCAAATTCCAGAAGGCTAGAACGACGATCCTAAGTGAAAAAAATATTTGTTCCCTTCTGAATGCATTGAATCCTACTGATCCCTTACTGCAAAAGGGTCCACAAAGATAGGTGGTATGACTAGAGAAGAATTTGTATAAAAGGATGCAGGATTTTAGTGGACTGGGGGCTTGGTGTGAGTCAACACTGTGACAGAGCAGCCAGAAAAAAATAATTCTGTCTTAGGCTGCATCAAGTAAGTTATCCAGAAGGATGGAAGCAATAGCCTTCCTATACATTTATTCTATTCCCTGGAGTTCTGTGTTCAGTTCTGAGTTCCAGTCACATTTTACAAAAGGTAAGAGATCTACAGCCAGAAGTAACCTCAAAGGTTGTTAAGTCCTACATATTCATATTACAGTTGAGGAAACTGTATTTATGTATGTAATTACTTATCCAGGGTCACATAAGTAGTAAGTATATGAGGAAAACTGTAATCCAAGGCCTCTGACTTTAGAGACAGTGCTTTTTCCTCTGTGCCATACCAGAACTAGAACTTGTGAAACTGGAAACCAAAATGGTAAGATTGGAAAATAGGACACTTGATGACTAGTTATGACTTGCAGTATATGATAAAAATCTTCTTTTATTAAAGAGACTATCATGTAAAAGAGAGAGTAAACTAACCCCCCTCCCCAAAAACAGAAACAGGAACAGTAAATTGAGGCTTTGTAGAAGCATATCTAGGCTTCATACAAAGAAAAAACTTCCTAAAAAATTAGAGCTATCCAAGGTACAATGTACCTTGTAGGTACCAATGTAAAATTTACTAGCTCCTAAGGAGTTAGTAATTTCTTCCTCTCTAAATACCTTTGAGAAAAGGCTGAATAACCATTTGCTAGTATGATAATGGAGAGGATTCTTGCTTGAACTCAAATATCTCCAAATTTCTTTCCAACTATGAAACTTTATTAATCTATGAATATATCCTTCCCCCAAAGAGACTGGTAAAAAATAAGTTTAACAGTTTTTTTTTTCAATAGTAGGAAGCATGTTGCTAATACATTCTGGGTAAAAATCTGAAAATTAGCTTGGATGCTATTTTTATTTTATTTTATTTTTTTAAAGCAATTGGGGTCAAGTAACTTGCTCAAGGTTACACAGCCAGTTATTTCTGGGTGTGGTGCTAAGTATCAGAGCCTGGATTGGATTCCAGGTCATCCCGACTCTGGGACCAGTGTTCTTACTCACTGCACCACCTGGACGCTCCTGGATGCTATTTTTAAATATGTGAAAGTCTTATTAGTTCTCCAATTAACCAAATTTAAAGAAGGCACACTCCTGGAATACCACAAGTTTATTTACTTTTGCTTGCCAGGTCTTTCTGTAGGCAATCACTTAAGGAATTCCTTAATGTGGAAATTGCAAAACTGTGTTCACTTTTACACCTCTGTGTAACTCAGCAAAGCCATGAGACAGACTCTGACCATTTTGGGGGGAACTGATCTATGATTATGGCAATAATGGTACTAATAATTCTTGGCATTTATGCAACACTTTAATGTTTGCGAAGTGTTTTACAAATATTTCCTTTGAACAACATAACCCTGTTAAGAAGTAAGACAAATTTTTTTCATGGTTTTTGAATTGATTTGAATATTATTCATTCATAAAATAATTTTTATTGAGCACTCACTATGTACTTGCCACTTTCCTGGGGTCTTTTTGAAATAAATGTAGATAAGACATATTCACTACTTTCTAAGTACTTTCAATCTAGCTGAGATTAAAGAAATAAAAAAAAATGAGTAGTGTGGTTTGGTAGAAAGGGCATTACATTTAGAGTCAGAAGACATTGGTTCAAATCCCATTAAAGCATGTACTATCCATGTAACCTTTACCTCTCAGAATCTCAATTTCCTCATCTTTAAATTCTTGTGTTATCCATATCACAATTGTGTTGTGAAGGAAATACTTTGAAAACCTCTCTCTCTCTCTCTGTATGTATGTATGTGTGTGTGTATGTGTGTGTGTGTATGTTTATGGCTTCTAGATGTCTGTTGGTCTGTGGAATTGTGTTATTTTTTTTCTGTATATTTTGTCTGCTCTTAATTTGTTTGGATTTTCTGAAGATCAGGGTGCTGATTTTTCCCCCTGAACTAAGTGAATACACACACACGTATGTGTTCGTACACACACATACACACACCCACATATACATGTTTGATTAAAGTAAGATTGTTAACCCCTTTTGAGTTGCTTTCCTTTAGAAAAGCAGATCAGAGAACCTGTGCTAGCAGCCATCATTGGCATGCTGGGGTTCTTGCTGTTACAAATAAAAATATCTTTGTGTAAAATAATTTATGAATGAGACAAATGCTTCAAAGGAGTTCAAAGAAGTACTAGATCACCTCCACTTGGCATAAACAAGGAAAGCTTCATGAAAGAAATGACATCTAAGCTACATTTTGAAGAAGGGGAAAGTAGAGGGAAGAGCTGGGCAAAAATACAAAATGCAAAACATTTGAATAGAATATTGTGAGTTCCTTGCTCTCATAGAAAAGATCTAGTAGATTCCAAAAAAAGTGAGATTCTTTATGAATAATAAAGTTGTCCAGATTTTTTTTTTATTTTTTTGCCTATAGATGACATCATGTTGGTTTTATCAAAACCCAGAACTTGGTAGTATGTCTTTTATGAGAACCATAAAAAAGTGAAAAGTGTTTGGTCTAACCATCCACAGAGGAAAAACAAGGTGGATGAATAATGAATAACAGAAAGTTTGATCTATAATAACCTCTAGAGTTTGTCAATCTGTGTGTATAAATTTATGAAATAGTTATATGTATATATTTTTAAATACATTTATATGCATGCATCTATGTGTCTTGGACAAATATTCAAAATAGACAATAAATATGGTCCAGAGTAAAAACAATGGGAGAGTGGTCTAGATTGCACTTGGGAAATTGGAAAGTTCCTTGGGTAGACTTGAGTTCTATTCCCCAAATTTTTAAGTGAAATGAAGTCCCATTTTTAAGTTCCAGTGTCCTGGTGATGCTGTATGACTATAAGCTATAGCCCACTTGTTTCTGAAATATTGAAGTTTAGGATGCAAAGTGAAATGGAGAAATACAATATGTATGCTCAGGACTGTAATGGGAATGTAAATTTTAAAGATCTTCCCTGCCCCTAGGCTAAAGTGCACCTGGAGCCTGGGGTGGGAGGCCTGTTTTTCAGTGATACTTTTTGATTGGCCGGTGGGTCAATAAGGTTGTTACATACTCTGAGCCAGGAGAAGGCTATATAAGCCCTGATGTGTAGCTTAGTTTTGGGGCTCACTTTTGAGAAGTGTTCTATGATTTGATCTGGATTCTGGGAAGCCGTTGTCCAGAGCCCCCCCAGCTTTGAAAAACCCAGATGTTGAAACCCAGATGTTGATTGGGTATGGATGTAATGGTTGGACAATTTGGAAATCTGTCTACTTGATCTGTTTCTCTGTCTTGATAATTCTGTCTGTATACTTTGCAGTTCAGGGTGCTGACCTCTTTTCCCTGAACTAGGTAAATGATATATCTATGACTGATTAAAGTAAGCTTGTTAACCCATTTTGAGTTACTTTCCTTTAACAAAGCAGATCCAAGAACCTGTGGTGGCCGCGACCCTGGGGAGTCTTGGGGTACTTGCTGCCACAAGGACACACTATATGTTATGAGTAAGAATTACTACAGAGAAGCAATGCAAAGGGTGTCACCAAAGAGAAGTATAAGAAAAAATAAAGATGGGATATTCCAGTTGCCTAAGTGAGGGAAGCAAAGCAGACCACATGATATTCATTTGGTATCTTCTCCATTTCTTTTCATGGAGAGGATGAGAAAACTCTCACATACTAAGTGAAGCCCCTGTTGCAATGTAATGGCGAATATGGACAAGAATCATATAGGATGTGCAAGCATGATTGGATTGCAGTCCCTATCAAGGAAAGCTTATGTATATTGATGTGATCATAGGTTCATTAAAATTGGAGTTGGTGATGCATCTGATATGGCTGAAGTGGTAGGAAAGTGCAAAGTCTAGCCAGGAAGATAGGTTGGGAAGAGTTGTCAAGAGCCATATTTCCCCATCCTATATGACTCCCATCCATTTTTTTCTTGTAAGTTCAAGATAGGGTTGTACCTGTCAGGACCTGGGGGTCTTCCTTATATTATCTTTGGTTGGTGAGGGAAAGCAGGTGCTAAGATAATTCATCTATGTGATTTATGAAAGATGGGTATGAAATGAATCCTTTCTGAGACTATCTTATCATTTTGTTTATTGACTATAAATCATGTTGAAGTTTCATAATGGAAATCCAAATAGGTATAAATTCAACTTAGAATCATGGTCCTCTTTCTTTTGAGCATGCGGGCAATTTTTACTTTCAGGGAGATAAAACCCCAAATAATTTCAGCTGAAACCATGTGTGAATTGTGAGACCATTTAAACCCTAGAGCCAAAAAAACCCCAACCTCCCACCTCCCCCCCCCAAAATAACACCCTACAACAACAAAAAGAGAACACAGCCTCAAAACAAGAAACCCAGACTGGCCACAGTAATGGAACCAAAACATTACTTGACACACTGATTTAATTAGTAGTTCGGGTTGCAATTATTTTTCAAGTGAGAGAGCTTCGCAATGAGCTGTAATTTTCCGCTTATTTTCCAGGTTTATACAATACAAAGGATATCAACTAGAAACTAGTTCCAGAATCAGTTTTGTATCAAGGTAAGAGAAGGGTTTGGAGAGAGACTTGTTAATCTGATCAAATAAAATAAGCCAGAACATTTCTAGCTGATAAAGGCCACACTAGAATAAGACATATCTTTGAAAGATTATTGAAGAAGGTGGAGGACTTGGGATCTGAGCCCTCCCCTTATACTGAAAGCATCCTAAGTGCTGGTATGGATTAGGACATGTTCACATTCTATTTTTCATGCAAGAATTTAATCTTTCCATGAGAAACAAGACTTTGAAATAAAGCTGCTCTAACACCCAATTCTTCTGTTTTCCTATTTAATACACTGAAAAGTATCTATACTGTTGTATTAGTTTTTTCCCCTAGACTACTTCCTTAGGAAATCAGGAGTTTCTTTAGCAATTCAATATCAGTTAAATAAATGAACCTGACATTTTTTGACTTGAAATTAATTTTGAGGACTTTTCTTAAAGCATTTTAAACTATTTTAAAAGACCTCAGGATTTGTACTTTAGGGATGAAGACACTAGTGTATGAATCTCTGAGGAAATTCTTCTTTAGCCCTCACAGACCAAGCACAACTGATTGCAGATTGAAATAAGAAGGAAGGGATGGATGGATGAAGGGATGGATGAAAAAGAATGTATTTAGTCCTTATTATGTCCCAACCACGGTACTAAACACTGTGCAAAATAATAATAAGAAGAAAAACAAGTTAGTCCTTGCTCTCAAGCAGGGCACCTTTAAGTTGAGAAGGCAAGCACAAAAGGTTTAATCTTCAAGGCAAATGAATAGGCCCCAAAAGAGCATCTTTACAAGGTAGAGCAAAGCCTGCAAGTTCTTTATCTTAAGTCCTTAAGATCTTTAATGGCAGGTCAGAAGGCAGTGCCCAGGGGATTAGAGGGCATAACAGAAGATAAGATGTTAAGGACAAAAAGTTTTAGTATAAATTGGCTAGGCAGATGATGAGACTTGAATATCCTTCATTTTACCAGTGCTTGGCACACAGGAATCACTTAATCATTGTGGGTGTTTTATTCATTCATTCATTCATACTGATCTTCTTACTCACACTCCACCTCCTGTCTCCATGCCTTTTCAGAAGCCCCCTAATGTGATGCATTTCTTCCTAAATGCTACCTCTTAGAATCCTTGATTCCCTTCAAAGCTCATTTCAAGTGCTACCTTCTGCTTGAGGCCTATTACCCCCCAAATCATCTTGCATTTATTTTTTACGTATTTCACAAATACTTATATTTGTACATGTTATCTTCTATGAAATGGAAGTTCCCTGAAGGAAGGGTCTGCTTTATTCTTGTCTCTGCATCCTCAGTGCCTTTCATATGCTAAGTGATTCATAAATGTTTGTTTGTTTGTTTGTTTTTTTACTGATAGCTTGGAAAAAAAGGAGGGGGTGAATGAAGATCAGCAAAGGAATAATCAGATAAGTTGTCTTCATAAACACTAACAATTACATCAGTAAAAAAAATCCTTCTTGATTTTTAACTCAGAACTATATGAATAGGACAAAGACTAAATTGTAAGTATGAGTTAGTTGTTAAGATTCCCTATTGCCAATTAAGAATATTTTCTAACTTCTCCCACCCATTTCTCATCAACTAGACTGAGTTTAAAATTCCAATTCAAAACAGTTAGCCATTCAGAACTAGCAAAAAGGGACTGCTTAAGTATGTAGTGAATTCCAGTTAGATGCTATTAGTATTTTGATGTGTCTGTCTGAGTACCAAAGTGCTATGGTAATAGACTCGATCAGAATGGATTATCCATTCACATTCAGAAAAATAATCATAGGCTTCCTAACGTGGAGTCTTGGGTACACAGTTCAGAAAATAAAGCATCTTTAACACCCACAGTTAGGACTAACACATGTACTTCTAAAATTATGATATGCTATGTTGGTTAAAGTCTGCTTCATTTTCTATTTTGGACTATCTGAATCATTGAAACATGTCTATTTTTTAAATATAAGTAGCTTTGCTCTCTTCTTTTTTAAGACACTGTGCTTTGAATTGCTTCAAAGGATCAGTGATTCCATCACTGTGGATACCTCCCTCATAGGATCATATGCTTAGAGCTGAAAGGGACCCCCCAGGCCATCTAGGCCAACCTCTTAATTGAATAAGTGAGAAAAATGGGGGTGAGGGAGATTGACTGGTCCATAGTTACACAGGAAGCATGGATCTGAAATGTGATTTGAACCTAGGTTTGCTGTGTGAACCCACTGTGCCATGTGGCCTCAATAAAACATAATGCAGGTATGGGAGTTTGAAAATGGGCCCTCCACCAATGAAACAGCCATCTTTTCCCACATTGTAAAACAGGTATTTTCAAATTGCTAAGGTGAAACAAATTTAGTAACAACCGAGAACATTTCTGATAATGAGTTTCTCCAGTGTTTGCTGAGCTACTTTTTAGACAGTAGATAAGTGTAGCTGTAGTAGGGACAGTGGAGAAAGTATGGGAGTTGTATCTAGAAGGACCTAAGTTGGAATCTTCTCTCAAACACTTACTAACTGTGTGACCCTGGACAAGTCATAGCCTCTCAGCCTCAGTTTACTTGTCTATAAAATGGGGGTTATAATAGTGCCAACCTCAGAGGATTGTTATTGTCAAAGGAAATATCACACATAAAGTTCTTTGTAAGATTTAAAATGTTAAAATAGCTAGGTATAATTTCTCGCCATTAATATTAAGTTCTCTCAGAAACCATACTACCTTATAGTACAGAAATCATTAATATTTTTCATACTCATGTCAATTTAAAAAAAATCTTCACTAAATATTTTGGTTAATCCCAGAACTCCCAATTGAAGGAAGGGGCCCAGGCCAAAGATGTCTTCATCCCTCTCCAGACTGCACTGCTAACTCATTTCTACAGGACTTTCCCTACCATGTCTCTTCATTCTAGGAGCTCAACACCCCTGGGCTACTTCTTACAAAGAAATTGGTCTCTGCTCCTGAGTTCCATTAGAAAATAAGCTCCTTGAGGGCAGGGATTATCTTTCTGATTGTATATGATATCCCAGAGCTTAGCACAGAGCCTGGCACATAGTCAACTCATAATAATTTTTTGATTTAAGTAACCAATATACATGAATTTACTTGAGAAGTATCTAAGAACTCATTTTACAAGAAAACCATATGTTTCTAAAGTGGTATTTTCATGTAACATGGTTGTCCTCTAAATCTATTTTATGAGAAGATTTTTTTAAAATCACACACATCATGCTAAGTAAGCTGATTTCATGTGGATGCCTTCATTGTTTCTATGCTGATGGATATCAGATCCACATACCCAGACCTAGTCTTTCTTCTGAGGTGAAGGCCTATCACCTACTGCAGAGGTGTCAGACTTCAAGCTCAGTCAGCTGCCCCAAGTCCTGCTGGCCCTCTCACAAGTAAGGTGGTGACTGTGATAGGGCAGAAAGTGGTCACAGGCCATTGGGCTCTATTACCTATAATGGTGGCAATGTGACTTGTGAAGTAAATTGACTCTACTGCCTCCAAGGTGAGGCTCACCCAGCTCCTACTCTAGGTCCCCAAGGGTGGCAGTTTTGTCTCACTGGTCTCCTGCACTTCTAGTTCTTTAGGTAGGAGGCAGAAGGAAGTTACCAGTCCCTGTACTATGGAGATTCCATAGGTTCCAGGCATTTCCTGTCCCTCTAGGGCCTCTCAAAGCTTGTTTCACAGAAACAGCTCCCTTGTGTGACTCAGTTTCCTTCATGGGCCCAATAAAAGTCCTCCTCATAGTCTCAGCTTAGGCAGGCAGCAAACTCAGAGAAGGAAGAAAACACAAGCAATTTCTTTCTTGCTCTGCCTGTGCTTCTGACAAGGGCCTGAGGTGACTCCAGAGTCAAGTTACCAATTGTCATTTTTATAGTAGGACTTACTTTGACTAGGTGATTCAGGAATCAAATCTCCCTTGCAGTGCCTTCCTTTAGAGGGCAGGGGAGGCTACTGAAGTCCCCCTAGCAGCTTAAGATGTTGCATCTATATGTAATTTTATAGTTTAAAAGTACTTTTACTTAAAATCCTTTGCAATAGGTAATGAAAATATTATGATATCTATTTAACAGGTAAGGAAATGGGCTCAGAGAGAGCATGACTTGTCCAAGGTGACACAGTCATTTGAGTCAAAACTGGAACTCAAGTCTCAATTCAAGGCATAGTGCTGTTTCTCTAAAACCAGGCTGCTTCCCAGATGGATTTTTTCCTATAAGGTAAAATCTGTCATGATTTGGGATATAACCCTATTTTTTTCACCACTTGCTATTCTGTTTACTTCTAGCCCTTTTATAACCACCAACACTGGAATACTAGAGTAACTCTAAAAGTGTAAGGTTTTACTGTAGCAGATAGCAGAAATACCTTTCCCTAGTTACATCTGTTGCTAGTGGCACCAATGCCTGAGCTACTTTTCATCTCCAATGGCAGTATCTGAATCACAACACAGCCTGGGGGAAGACAGTAGGACCTCATTTAGAAAGACTTTTAAGAGAGGTTCCATTCCCACTAAGGGCGATGGGTGGGGAAGATAAGAAGAAATTTCTTTTTAACAACATCCATTCCTAGAAGTAGAATGATGTTATTCCTAAATGACAAAACATCCAGGCTCTCTCCATTACCTAAATCCTAGTTAAGGGTGTGTGTGCATAAATAATTCTAGAAGAGTAGAGGGCTTTTAGATTGGAAGCAGTTTTGCAAATTGTAGGGTACTTAGTCACTCTTTATGCCTAAAATACAGCTTAGATAACTGGGTAACACAACCTGTGAGAAGTGGAAAATGTCCTTGTGTAACTCTGGGGGAGCTCATTGCTACTGAAGTGAAAGGTTCATTTAATTCTCACTGGCAAACAGTTAAAACTATTCTAGTCAATTAACCCAACTAGGGTCATTTAAATTTTGAGGAACCTCTTTTCTGGCCTCAACAGATAAGGTTAATATCTTTTAAAGTTAATGCCTCCAAGGTCAGAGTCAGGTAGTTTTTACTTCTTTAAAGCGAGTTACTGAAAGCCACTATATATGTAAACGTGATGATAAGAGAAAGAAATCTGGAGGATGAAGCCAAGATGGTGGAGAAAAGAGAGGGGCTCACCTGAGCTCTCCCAAATTCCCCTCCAAACAATTCTAAATAAGGCCTCAACATAAATTCTAGAGTGGCAGAACCCACAAAAGGACAAGGTGAAATTATTTTCCAGCCTAAGACAACTTAGGAGGTCAGCAGAAAAGGTCTGTCACACTAGGGTGAAAGTGGGGCTCTATCCTGCACAGGCTGCTCCAGAACAAACTGAGTTAGCACAGGCCACACTCTAGCAAGCCAGCATCAACCCTTGGGGCAGGGCTACTGAATCAGCAGAGGCAGCAAGGCTTCTGCAGCACTCAGCCCACAGATGGTAAAGGGGTCAGAAGGAGATTACAAGGGTCCCTTTGCAGCACTGGGTACAGGACGCTACTGAACTGTCAATATGTGTATTTGGGTTGCAGTCCCTGGGTGAGGAGGTGCACTAGTGTACCAGAACTTGTGGCCACAGGCGAGTAGGGATCCTAGTCACTGGTCCAGGATGGAAAAGAGTGCTTGTGGTTGCTCAGAGACTGGAGTATAGGTCAGGAATATACTAAACACACATTTCCTTATATCATATGCCTTTGGAAAAACTAGCTCACAAAAAAATTTAAAGCTTGGGACATTGCCACCTCTAATCCAGGATGAGAACCCAACTTTATTATCAAGAAAATTCAGGAAATAGGCTAGGAAAATGAGCAAACTACAATAACAATAGCAACAACAACAACCATAGAAAGTTCCTATGGTGACAGGGAAGACCAAAATACAAACTAAGACAAAATAAAGTCAAAATTTCTACATCCCAAGCTTAAAAAAATGTGAATTGCTCTCAGGTCAAAAAGAATTCCTGGAAAAGGAAGATCTTGAAAAAGATTTTTAAAAATCAAATAAGAGAGGTAAAGCAAAATTGGGAAGGAAAGTTACAGTGATGCAAGAAAAATCAAGAAAAGAGTCAATAACTTGTTAAAGGAGCCACAGAAAGTACTGAAGAAAATACCTTAAAAAACAGAATAAGCCAAATGGTAAAAGAGGCACAAAAAACAGTGAAGAAAAGAATGCTTTAAAAAGTAGAATTGATTGGGGTGGCCAGGTAGCACATCGAGTAAGAAGAGCACCAGCCCCAGAGTCGGGATGACCTGGATTGAATCTGGCCTCAGACAGTTAGCACCCACCCAGAAACACCTGGCCATGTAACCTTGAGCAAATTACTTAACCCCAATTGCTTAGGGGAGGCCAAGTGGCTCAGCAAGTAAGAGCACTGGCTCCAGAGTCAGGATGACCTGGTATCAAATCTGGGCTCTGATACTTAGCACCACACCCATAAATAACTGGTCATGTAACCTTGAGCAAGTTACTTAACCCCAATTGCTTAAAAACAAAGTAGAATTGATGATATACTTGAAAAACCCCAAAGACTCAATTAAAAAGTTAGCTGAAACAATGAATAATCTAAGCAAAACAGCAGGATATAAAGAAAATCCACATAAATCATCAGCATTATTCTACATCACAAAAAAACATGCAAGAAGAGATAGTAAGAGATATCCCATTTAAAATAACTATGGATAGTATAAAATACCTGGGAGTATACCTGTCAAAAGAAACTCAGGAACTAAAAAAACACAACTTTTTATACAATGAAAATCAGATTAAAATAGTTGGAGAGTTAATAATTATTCATAGGTAGTCAGGGCCAATATAATAAAAATGAAAAGGTAACCTAAATTAATTTATATATTCAATACCATCCCAATAAATTACCAAAAAATTACTGAATTAGAAAAAATAACAAAGTTCATTTGGAAGATCAAAAAGTCAAGCATATCAAAGAAAATAATAAAAAAAAAGTAAAAAAGGAGGTTTAGCAGTTCCAGATCTTTTACTATATTATGAGGAAGCAATTATTAAAACTAACTGGAACTAGACACAAAATAGGAAAGTAGATCATTGGAACAGAGTAGATATAAAATTTACATCAGCAAATAAATATAGTAAACTTGTTTTTGACAAGTGTAAGGACTTTGGGGATAAGAATTCATTGTTGAAAAATATTGGGAAACTGGCAAGATAGTCTGGTAGAAATGAGCATAGACCAATATCTTACACCATTTGTAAAGATAATGTAAAAATGGATACATGACCTAGATAAAAAAGAGAGAGATTACAAGAGAATTTGAAGAAAATGGAACATGTTACTTATCAGATTTATGAATAGCTAAACAATTTTGCAAACAAATAAGAGATAGAGAGCAGACTGAAGTGTAAAATGGATAATTTCAATAACAGTAAATTCAAAAGTTTTTCTATCAATAAAACAAATGTATCCAAGATCAGAAGGAAAGCAGAAAATTGGGCGGGTTATAGAGAGTTTCCCAAATAAAAGACTCATGACTCAAATATATAAAGAACTTTATAAAATCTATAAGAATTTTTGCAATTGATAAGTTGGTCAAAGCATATGAAGTGGCAGGTTTCTGATGAAGAAATAAAAACACTTTATAATCATATGAAAAATGCTCTAAATCATTATTGATTAGAGGAATGCAAATTAAAATAGCTTTAAGATATCATTTTGCACTTATCAGATTGGCTAAAATAATTGAAGAAAGTGGTAAATGTTGGAAGGGATGTGGAAAAATTATTATTGGTAGAACTGTGTACTGATCCAACCATTTTGGAGAGTAAAATGGAATTATGCCCAAAGAGTTATTAACATGCCTAAATCTTTTGACCCAGCAATAACACTAATAGGTCTATTTCTAAAGATGATTAGGGAAAAAGGAAAAGAACCTATATATTCTAAAATATTTAAAGCAACTCCTTTTGTCATGGCAAAGAATTGGAAATTGTGGGGATGTCCATCAATTGGGGAATGGCTGAACAAGTTGTTGTGTATAATTGTGATGGAATACTACTGTGCTACAAGAAATGGTGAACTCAATGATCTTAGAAAAATATGGATAGATAAATCTCAAGAAAAAATAAAGAAAGCTAAAATAGTATGCTTTAAATAAATAAATAAAAATGAAATGATGAACAGGATGCTCTCAGAAAAAACTGAAGAGACTTACATGAGCTGATGAAAAGTTAAATTGCTGTGTACAAAGTAACAGCAATACTGTAAGATGATCAGCTGTGAATGACTTAGCTATTTCCAGCAGTACAATGATCTGAGACATCATAAGTGAAGTACTTATGATGAAAAAATGCTGTTCATGCTCAGAGAAAGAAAAGATTGAATCTGAATATAGATTGAAGTGTATGTCTTTTAACTTTTTTTCTTGATTTTTTTCATGTTCTGTATTTTATATTTCATAACATGACTCTTAGGTAAATGTTTTGCATAACTACACATGTATAATCTATACTGAATTCCCTGCTTTCTTAATGTGGGGGACGGGGGTTGGAAGGGTTGAAAGGTGGGGGAAGGGAGAGAATTTGGAAATGAGTTTTAAAAACTTTAAAATTGTTTTTACTTGCAACTGGGGAATCCTAAATAAATGAATAGACCAAAGGATGGTAACAATTCTTGCATAAGATAAATGACATCAAACTAGCATCTCTATACATGAAAATTGTAATTAGGTTACTTTGGGATCATAAACCTGAACCTTTTTACTTCCTGGTCTGAAGATGAGGAAAACAAATAAACCAACAATATCCAATGACTGTCAATCCAGTAGGTTGAGCACTATGACCACCCTCTTCTTCACTAAACCCTCCCCCGCCCACTCCCCAAATCTCTACCCATCCACAAGGTTTAGACTCAATATTATGGACTCTGGCCTCTAATGCGAGGGGTTAAACTCCTTTTAATCATGCTGTTTAATTCTTTACAATCCCACATTTGTGCATTGGTGCCCCAGATAGGGCAGTTATAAGAAAACAAGATTTATTTATTAGATATTAACTCATATTAATAAGACATAGGATAGGTATTTATTTCTTCATCAAAGAAATATTAAACAAAAAAATTCACAACCACTAATTGACGTAAGATTTAAAGCAAGATTTATTAGCAACATTATTTATTATTGTTTTTGTTTAGTTGTATCTAACAAATTATAAGGCCATATGAGGTTTTCTTGACAAAGATATTGAGTGGTTTGCCAAGTCCTTATCCAGTAAATTAGGCAGAGATTAAGTGACTTGACCAGGGTCACACAGCTAGTGATTGTGTGTCTCTCAATTCTTCCTGAGTCCAGGGCCAGTATTTTATCCACTGAGCTACCAATCTGCCTCTAACTTGTGATTACTGGTATACTATCTTAGGAACCTGATTATTAAACTCCATCAGAACATATAGCACTTTGTGGGACTATTGAATAAACATTTCACACTTGATCTTGGCTCTATACAGTCCAAACCACTCCTGGTTCTTATCTTTTGTGAATCCAGACCATTCCCTGGGGCTCATCTTCCAATCGATTATTTTTTTCTGACGAACAAATTCCCCCTGCTACCAGTCAGCTCTCTCTGATGGACCCAGGAGCTATGAATCTCTTGGACTCCAAACCTGGAGACTCCCAACCTAAGAAAGATATTTGTTTAACTGCTCTGGAAAGGAAACATTAGGAGTCAAGGTCAGCTAGGGACCCAATTGCAAACTCTCCAGGTGTGAGTTCAGTTTTCTTGCTCTAGCTGCCTTGTAGTAGTGAACTTGCAAGTTGTGGGGGTGGTTCTTCAGCCAAGAGGATAACAACCAATATAGGGTAAATAATTCCATTTCTGGGGTCCAGTGAATCATTGGTACTTCATTTTCAATGGGCAAGAGGGGTTTGCTTTATTGTCTCAAAGTACAATGCCTTTAATGCTGAGTTACGGCAGTGGTAATTCTGCACATTTCTGCACAATTTCTGTAACCCCTAATAAAGGGGGATATCTCTATCACTATTTCTCAAATGATGAGTTTGTTTTCCACTAAGAGGATATGAAGGAGGAAATAACAGGCTGGATACCTGCCAGGAGTGCTATTCTAGTGAGGCAAGCAATTTTGAGATTGACACACTGTTCTCCTAATAAGTAGGGCAGCTCTTTGCTCTCTGGTTAGCCACCCATTCTATACTTCTATTGCATTTCGTGCTTCTTTATGATTGGCCATCCTGGCTCAGAAACCATTTCAAAAAGATTATGCCCTAAACTGTAGCAAGGAACAGAAAGGAATTGTACCTAATAAGTATCATCAAAAGGACCATCAACTGTTGCAGACCCAAATATCTCTGAGGCCTGGAATATGGAATTCAGGAAATCTTAATAGTTACTAAGGGACTTGGTGAATGATAGCAATAATAGAAAATGATGTAATGTCCTGAATAGAATGCAAGCAGTTATGGTAATTACATTCAATCTTATAGAAAGTTACAGGTTGAGCTTATGGATTGGATTGCATTTTTATTTTGCTTTATGTTGAAACCCAAAATATCCCAAGGAAATAGCTTTCATCAATAGATTTTGCAGAACAACTTGTATTCTACCATAAACTATTTTAGGGATGTAGTCCCAAAAAACCTTAATTATTCATGCAGGATCATAGAGAAGGAAGAAACCTTAGAAGCTATCCTTCTAATTCCATCATTTCACAGTTGTTGGGACTGACACCTAGAGAGATGAAGGGATTAATTTATGGTCACATGGGAAGTGAGAAGCAGAAAGATGACAGTGGGTGCGATTAGGTTACAAACTATTACCAAGGAAGAATTGCTCAAAGAAGCAACATTAAAAAAACACAAAAAAGAGATATTTAGCTGAAGCTAAAGGCAATGATCTGGTTGTATAGCAAGAGTGAGGGACAAGAGATTAAAAAGCACACATGGTCCACTTGTATCTACATGATGTCAAGAGAGCTATGAGGAGGCCACCAGAACATTGGGGAGACTTTTGTCGATGGTTTGTGAAATCACATAGCCAAGTATCTCAAAGTATGATCAAAATTGGGTTGGATTTGCATCATTAGAGAATTTGTATCTTCATGGGATGACAGATTCACAGAAACATTAAGAGCTATCACTAAGATTCACTGACCTGTAACATACATGTACATATATGAATATTACTTTGATGTTTACAAAGCATTTTACACATTTTCTCACTTGATCCTCACAACCTTTTGACTTAGGTGCTGTTATCATCCCTGTTTTGTGGAAAAGGAAACTGAAAGTAAGGGAGATTATGTGATTTTTCTAGGTTCACATAGCTAGTAAGGGTCAATTTCACTTAAAGTTCTAGGTAAAAATTCAATTTTTACACTTAATTATGATGTTAAGATACAATGTAGGAAGATATCAAGGTAATATAAAAACATTTATATTTTCCCTTTCCTTTTTGACCTTGATGACAGTACTGAATTCGTGCAGTATCACTTTACACTTACTGCTATGACATCTTGGTTAACAAATTGTTCATAAAATCCACTTTAGATAAACATAAACCCAGGAAGGACTTAGACATCATCTAGTCTAATTCTTTCATTTTTTAGGTGGTGAAATCAAGATGCCATAATTGACAGAAACATAGACTCCTTATGATAAAAGGAATAAAAATTTAAATAAGATTGAAGGTAGTGAAGCTTTAGCCTTTCTTGAGAAAATAAATGAAAAAATGTTAAAAGAAATATTTTCTTAGTATTTTGATGCAAATGTAAGACATCATAAATTTGCTCTCATCTAATATCTAAAGTTTACCATTATGAATTTTCTAAAGATTATCCTTTCTATTTTTTAATTGAGCATCCTTTCTAGTTTAGAAACAAAACAAAGCAATGCAATGAAAAATGGAATCATGTTGCCCATAGCAACCAAATGCTAAATTATACTCATGCCTTTTAAAATTTTATCTATTCCTTGTTAAATTATACATGATTAGGTGAATATCTGAAACACAATTAAGTTGATATTTTAATAGACAATGGATAATTAAATCAGATTGGATAATAAAACAGTTTTTAGAAGAATAATTTGGATACCACAGATAATCATTGACTTGAAGACATCCTGTCATGAACATGGCTTGTTTAAAGATGTTCCCTTCACATCCTAGAAATTTGCCAGGTTGGAAAGTGGCACATTCTCAAGTCATAGCAGCAAGAAAACCCAGTTCATCACACCACTATTATGTTCTCACAGAGGAATTCACCTCCTTATTAAACCCCCAGATTTTTCTTTTCCTCCAACCCTTTATCTTACTGAGGATAACAGAAATAATTCATATAATTTCTGGAAATGTCCAGGACCTGTCATGCCACAAGTGTGATTGCTGGGGACCACTCTTCTCCTACTCAGCTCCCTAGCGTCAACTGAAGTCTTGGTAATCTATTTAAGGAGCAAAGGAAGGACAGTGTTCACTCTAATGGCTGGTGAAGTATGAGAGAGATAATAATAATATAGTGCTTAAAGCATGCAAAGGACCTTCCTGACAATAGCCTTTCAATGTAGATAGAAGATATATTCCTTGGAAACCAAGATGGAAATTAAAGTGAATTTTCCCATAAAAGCAATCACAAAAATGATGTTTAGGTTACATGGTATTATTAGCATGATAGCTTAGTAGTAGTAGGATAAATTTTCATTTGTGAGTTATCCTGGGGACCTGACTCATCGTTCATAATATTATTTCTACTTGAAAATGTGTTTAAGTTCTAAACAACTGACTTACAAAGGAACTGAATTTTCAGAATACAATCAGCTTGCCTATACTTTGTAGTATGATCACATTACAATCATAACTCTGACTACTCAGTGTCAACCCTCTAAAGACATTTAGTATATAATATAGCTACTACTCCAAATCTGAAAACTTGAATTAATGCAAAAGCATATTAAAATTATTTATTTGATTTTTCACTTTTGAGTGGCACATTAGGTCAACTTTCTAAGTATTAGCCTGTATAAGTATATAGAGGCTCATTAGCTGTAGGCTGGACATGACGTGATGAATTCTTTACCTATGGCAACGCACAAAGCAGAGAAAATTACAAAGATGCCCTGAGCCCTGTATAATTCATCAGATTGTGTCAGAACAATCATGCAGTAGTTCAAAATGGGAAAGAAGATGCTCAAAATTACAGTTTCAGATTGTCTATGAATATTGGTAACTTTTCCCGTTTATAAAGATACAGTTTCATTCAGGGGCTGGAGTATGCTATTTTTTCCTTCACCATTTCCTAATGAAATTTATAACAGATCCATCACTATAACAAGGAGAAGTAAGGAAGCTAAGAACCTACCTTATCTAGCAATTATTGTCACTTGCATTAAAATCTCTTCTCCCTTTTCTTTTTCTACCATCTGTGCTCTGCCACAAGGTCAGGGATTAGCTGCCCTTGTATTACCCCCACCATTCCTGTGCTCCTCATACTACTCATAAAATAATTAACATTCATATAGTACTTTGCAAAGTGCTCCACAAATATTATTTCATTTTATCCTCATTGCAACCCTGGGAGGTAGATGCTATTTTTACAACCCCGCCCCCATTTTACAGATGAAGAAACTGAGGCCGAGAGAGGTTAAATAATTTGCCTTGTGTTACACATTGAGTAAATATTTGAGGCTATATTTCAGACTTCCTGACTCCAAGGCTCTATTCACTCAAGGCTATTGACTCAAGGTTCTATTCACTGTACCACTTATCTCTTACAGTTTCCTAGAAGAAGTCATGGTCATCTCCAGTCATCCTGATGTGTATCTGACCACTGGACTCAGATGTCTCCAGAGGAGAAAGTGAGTCTGGTGACTTTCCATAGCCCTCCCTCACTTAAATCCAGTTCACTTGATGTCATGGTATCACTTCTGTGATGTCATGGTCCTCTTCGAGAACAAAGGAAGATCTACCACAGAATCATGTGGCCTGGGACCACTGCAAATTTAAGTTAGCTAATCCTTTTTTTTTTTTTTTTTTTTTTTTTTTTGCTTTTTGGAGGGAGAGGGCAGGGCTATTGGGATTAAGTGACTTGCCCATGGTCACATGGCCAGTAAATGTTAAGTGTCTGAGCCCAGATTTGAACTCAGGTCCTCCTGACTCCTAGGCCGATGCTCTATTTACTTCACCACCTAGCTGCCCCTAAGTTAACTAATCTTAATTAAGGACAATGTGGCCCTGGAGTCAGCTAGACTTATCTTCTTGAGTTCAAATCCAGCCTCAGACACTTTCCAGCTGTATGAGCCCAGGCAAATCACTTAATTGTATTTGCTTCAGTTTCCTCACTTGTAAAAATGATCTGGAGAAGGAAATGGCAAGCCACTCCAGTATATTTGCTAAGAAAACCCCAAATGGGGTCATGAGGAGTCAGATTTAACAATAACCTTAATTAAACCAAACAGTTAAAAAAGCAATCTTTTTGCTCTTCCTCCAATGAACTCCATCACATTCACCACTGAGGGTTTTCTACACTTCTCTTCTTTCCTCAGCCTCTCTACAATATCCCTTCCCCCCATCCTCCTAGCAGAGGACTTTTCCTCAAACTTTCTGAAAAAGTGGAGACCTTTGCAATCATCCTCTCTCTCTCATTTTTAATCTCTCCTTATCTGTTATTGGCTACAACTATGACCAGATCTTCCCTTTCTTACATAAGATGGTGTCCCCATGTAGGTCATGGAACTTGAGTGACTCAAGAGGTCATCTAGTGCCAGACAAGGTTTAGCGCCAGCAGCATGAGTATCAAAGGTACACAGGACACAGCCACATTAACCCTAATTCTTCCCTTCTTACTTGCCCTGTTTCTTTGGCTAAGGATCTCTCTGGGTTTTTGGTATTGAGAACAAGACCAGATGGAATTTATCAGTTCCAATTAATTTACATTATAGCTACTAATATAGAAGAAGTGTCTCAATCAAGGTCACACAGACAATTGAGCAGATGCAAAGTCAAAGCCTCAGCTCTTTTAGCTCTACTGTATTCCCTTTCATTTTGAAGACTCTTATCATAGGATTCTAAAATACTTTCTGTCAGAAGGTAAGCTATATTTTATACATCAAAAGATATATTTATACCTTTTATATCTTATATCTATATAATGACCTAAACATACATTGTGCTTTGTAATTTGCAGATTTATGTTTATCACAGCTAACCACCTCCCAAAGCAACCTAGTTTACTTTTGAATTCATTTCCCTCCCTGCTATGTTTCTCTTATCACATCTTCCACATCATATATGTCAGCAGTGCCTGGGGCCTCTGAACTGTGGCACATCCTCTGACAGGTTGGCCTAGGCTGATCATCCTTCATCCCTTTCCTGGCTTGGTTTCTGACTCACCGAACTTCAACAGCATGTCTTCAGCCAGGAATCTCTGTATTACCCCTCCTTCAAATCTCCTTTTGTGTCTTGTCTTTCTTTTTAGAGTATGCTTCTTGAGGGCAAGGGATGTCTTTCTTTTTTTAAATCCCATTTGGGTCTCAAGTTCTTAACACACTGCCTGGATCATAGTAAACGTTTAGTAAAGGCTTACTACCTTGTTGCCTTGAATAGTATAATTTGTAAGGAAGTGAAAATGTCTTGTACACAGGAGCCTAATGAGTTGAGTTTAATTGGTTTTGTTGAATTAGGGGGGCTAGAATTATGATATATCACTGCTCCCTTCCTCCTAAAAATAATGGGCCTGTGCTTCATATCCTTGGGCAATCCCAGTTCCAAGTCTGCAATCCCCTGATCCTAAGGGAGATGGTGGATGTTGCGGAAAGAGAGAAAACAGTACTTGGCAACTTATTGTCATGCGGAGGGCAAAGGAAACTTAAAGACAGCTCTGTTTTAAGTCTACATAATTGGGAAAATAGTGTCACTGTCAACAGGAAGGAGGAAGTAAGGGAGAAATAGTTTTATTTTTATTGGTTCAGCTTTAGACACGCAGAAATGTTAATAGAATTTTCATATTGAAATGTCCAATGGAGAGTAGGAAAAAAGAAGCTGGAGCTCAGAGAAGAGGAAATGAATTCTCTGCAGACTGTTCCCTGAAATAGAGCAGTATATTCACTTTTTCTCATAGATTATCATTAATGTGCATGGAAGAAGGTGTTTTTGTGTTGAGACTGTTTGCATTTATTCCTCTTTTGCAACATTTATATATCTTACAATTGCCAGGACTCTTCCTGTGTCTATAATTCTATGACTCATAAAGAACGTGGGCAGCAGCTATTGTAACAAAAAAGTCATTCATAGCATAGGTATTTTTATATTCCAAAAGACAGAAAGCTGCAGAAGGTAAGAATGAAGAGCATGAATATAATGGTATCACCACCCAGTGTTTGGGTTATATAGTAACTAAGATGGAAACTACAATTCATGATGACATATCAATAATTGGTTGTGAAGTAGGGACATTAGCAGAAAGGGTAGTCAGTGTTAATGTGGCTTTAACACATCAGTGGTCTTGTATTAAAAGCATCCTGTTTTAAGTAGAAATTTTGTAGAAATATTGTAGAAATGCTGATTGATATTCCACATTTGCTGTTGTGCCCAATAGTCTGCAAGACAGTGAAAGAAATAATTTTCCTTTTTTATGATAACAAACATATGCTGAAAAAGCAAATTAAATGAAAGAACTTCCTTTACAATTTGGAGAACATTCAGGAGACAATCATCTTCACACTTATTGGTTCTTCTGAAAGCAATCATAGGTGTACATGAATACTAAGGTATATATAAATAGTATATATAAATATACCCAACTCCCAAATCTTAGGCTATATGCTCCATTGAATTAATGGAGATTCTTCTGTTGAATAACTGTTCTTTCCTGCCCCAACTCTACCTCCCTTTGTTTTCCTTTTGGGTCCTACTGGTATGTTATTAATAAGCAAAAATTATAGAAAATTAAATAAACCCTAGGAATTGCTACATAAATGAAATAACCCATCAGTCTGGGAAGTAGAAACAAATAATGGCTATTTATTCTCTCTTCTCTCCTCTTTTTTTTATCCTCTTCTCCTCCTCTTCTCTTTCTCTCCCTCTCCCTCTCCCTCTTTCTCTTTTCCTCCCTCCCTCCCTCTTCCTCCCTTTTCCTCCCTTCCCCACCCCTCTGTCTCTCTCCCCCCCTCTCTGTCTCTGTCTCTGTCTCTGTCTCTCTGTCTCTCTCTCTGTCTCTCTGTCTCTCTGTCTCTCTCTCTGTCTCTCTCTCTCTGTCTCTCTGTCTCTGTCTCTGTCTCTGTCTCTCTGTCTCTCTGTCTCTCTGTCTCTCTGTCTCTCTGTCTCTCTCTCTCTGTCTCTCTCTCTCTCTCTCTTTCTCTCTCTCTCCTTCCACCCCCAACATTGTTTCATTTCCCTCCCCCCTTCCTAGAGACAGCTAGTGGCACAGAGAATAAAGTACTGGGCCTGGAATCAAGAAGATCTGAGTTCAAATATTCCCTCAGACACTTATCATCTCTGTGACCCTGGGCTTATGCTCTGTTTATCTCAGTTTCCCCATCTGTTAAATGAGAATAATAACACCTGCCTTGAAGAGTTGTTCTAAGGGTCAAATGAGATAATATTGGCAAAAATAAAATGGAATTTAAAAAACATTTAGCAAAATGCCGGGCATAGAGTAGGTTCTATATAAATGTGTATTCTCTTTATTTTCCTCTTTTCTTTGCTTTTTTTCTCTCTTATTCCTACTTTCGTGATTGTTTCTGCATTCATCCTCTCTAATTTTCAATTTCTCCTTATCTGCTACTGGCTACAAATATGTTCAGATCTCCACTTTTCTAATTTAAGAGATTATCTCCCCGAAGACGACAGCTCTCGAACAAGAGTAGGAGGGCATCTGGTGCCAGACAATGTTTGGTGCCAACAGCAGCCACATCAGTGGTGTACAGGAAGCAATGACACTAACCCCAATTCTGCCTTGCTTACTGTCCTGATCCTTTTTTATCTCTCTCTCTCTCTGCTTCTCTTATTAAATCTCTTCTTTTTGTCTCATTAGGAATCCCTTAAAATACTTACACTTTTAAAGTAATTCATGGCATTTTGGTCTCTCACATGGCCATTAAAGCTAATTACAGTCATAATGTGTGTGGAAGTTTAGGAGGGAATTTATTCTTAGACATGGAGATTAGAAATGATCAGTTAGGATTATTTACAACATCTTTAACTTTCTCCAGATGTATCAGCGTAGTTTCATTTTGAGTAGATTGTTCTTTGTGAAATGGAACCAGGGCTAGGGGATAGGAGTTGCGTCTGTGGTTTTGTTGGAATACCTGAAGAAGCAACTCCTTCGACCAGTGCAAGTTGGCTTCTTCTCCACAACTTTGTGTTAGAGTGTCAATGTGAGGTTAAGTGATTTACACAGGGTTACGTAGCCAGTATGTATCAGTGGGGAGGCTTAAACCTGGACCCTCTAGGCTCTTAGGCCAGGTCTCTATTTATTTAAGAAGCACTGCCCCTCTGAAGTGACAGGTTTTTTTTTAAATCCTTTTTCATTTTCTAAACTCTAAAAGGTAACTAGGCTTATAAGCCAATGAGTAAAATACAGTCCAACTAGCTCTCAGGCTACAACTTATTTCAGATTTTTTGTATTCTCTATCTAGAACTGCTTTCAAATGACAAATAGTTTTTCAAATGGCAATGATTTTTTCAGAGGAAGGTTATACTGAAAAAAAATCTAATAGCAGGTGGCATGGTAAGGACCCATTATTCTCAAATGCTGGCAATAAAGCTGAGTCTGAAATTTTCCCATCACTTCAATTTAAGTCAGAAGCTGAGTGAGCAACATTTCCAGCAATCCATAATCTAGCCAGGACCAATATCCAAAGTATCAGGAAAAAAAATACCAAAGAATGTTGTATCTTTAATTTTTTTCACAGCACAGGCAGAAAAATCAAAAGTCATGACTGATCTCATATCAACATTTAGAAATACAATTTAGTCTTAAATTTAGCTTAAATTTTAAATATAGTTTTAAAATTAACATTGTGAAAAGTTGTCACTTCCGATTAAATAAGCCAAAATACCACTGAAAATGGCACATTTTAGTAACCATGCCTATTTTTAGGAAGAATGGCTCTAAAGAGTAGAATGGAGCTGGAGTTTTAGAGCTAGTATGGAGAACAAAGGGAAATATTGATAGGCAAAGGGAAATATAATAGATGGTTATGCATGAGTTGGGGAATGACTGAAAAAAACTGAACTTTTCTTTAATCTTTTTTCTGCTCTTTTTATTTTGAAAGGTTCATGTTGGTTGATAGATGTCAAGATCATTATAAGAATGACATTTTTAAAAACCTACTATATATGAGGTCTAATGAACATTATTATAGCATAAGAAATGGCATATTCTAAATTAATATTCCTTTTGAGTGTTATTCTTATAACTTGTACTTGCAGACTGGGTTCCTCAGAGGAAATCTCTCACAAATTTGAGGTATCTGTAGGTCCAGGCTCCTAAAACTATAGTTTGAAAACTCCCATTGTGATTTTCTTGATGTCAAGTCAGCAAGATGACACAATTAAATAAAGGTGTTAACTAAAGTGGAGTGGTATATAGTATACTCATGACAGAGTTAGAAATGGCCTTTAAGACAATCTAGTGCAACACCCTCATCCTACACATCCTACTGAGGCCTAGAGCTGTTAAGTGACTTGACTAATGTCATACAAATGACATTGGAGACAGTATTTGAACACATTCATTGATTCCAAATACAGTATACTTTCCACTGTACTATGGGAATTAATTCTCTTTGAATCTATAGAATTTCAGTCATGGGGCCTTGTTCTTTCTAAGCGAGAGACTTTCCCTGCAGGATTTTAGATGATAAAACTGATGCACAGAGGGTGAAGCAACTTAGCCAAGGGAACACAGTTCAGCAGCAAGCTGGGGTAGGATGCAAGCTGAAGTCTCCAGCACTTTCCCTTATTTGATACCACCAGCCCTATATAGTAGCACAAAGGGCTGAAGAGAAGAGGAAATGGACAACGTAAAGAATTAAACAGGTCATTCCACTTTGGCTTAGTAGTAGCCACAAACTTTATAGTGTTTTTGTTTCTTTTGAAAGGCTTTAATTAAAACAGTTCACCTCTTGTATTAAAGTTCACTTTATCATCCAGGAGGGCTTTACCACAATTCCAGACTTCTACATTACCATATAGATTAATTGATGATGGTGGCTGTTGTAATTTAATTCTCATTAGACTTCTCTTGAAGTACATCCAGCTATTAAAATTGTTCCCTTGCCAGAATGAGAAACAATGAGAAAAGCCATTCCAGGGCCATTTATATGAATGCTGTACTAATGGTATCCCTGCAATGGTTATGGAAAACTAGCAAAGTAAGGAACTTGGGATCAGAGGAAGTAGGGTTTGAATCTGCTAATAGAATTTCCCAAATTAGGGAAAAACCTACAGTCTCTTAGTGGAGTATGGCCCTGAGATATTCAAATGCTTTTGGATATAGTTTAGAAAGCAGAACATTAAGTGAAGATAGGAATAAGGGCTGGAACAGAGGGAATCTTCTAAATTAATTATTCTTTTGACAGGTAGGAGAATATCTGCCTTGTCTCCCAATGCTCTATGGAAAGCATCCCCAAAATAATGAAATGGACATCTTGTGAGATGCCCTTGATTTAAAGTGCACATAAATGAAGAGCCAGTTGTTCACAGGTTACAGAAGATATCTATGAAATAAATTGAATTTCAGTCCTTGTCTGAAATGTGTTTTTTTTTCATAATTAATTAATATGTACGGTACTTATACACTTTCTTCTTCCTTTTCCCTTTTATCACCATTGAGATGAATGAGTTGCCTCTGAATTGTAAATACTAATTTAGGGAGGCTTTACTGTGTATAAAACAGTAATTTTTGAGAAAAGATTTTGTTCTCTTTCACAGATTGCATACTTTGGGGAACCTTTCCTAGATAGTTAAACATCTCTTTGCTTTTTTCTATAATTCTCAGTACTAAGTAATGGAAGATACGAGAAAGTTATTGGTTGTTTTGTTTCATTAATATTAGGGAGAGATAATAACTAAAGCGAATTCTGATTCCCATAAGCTTTTTGTTTTTGCTATATATCTCTTCTTTATAGTTTCCTACCACAGTCATTGTCTGCCATCTAAAGTTGACAAGAATTTGTTCATGTTTTAAAAATAAATTATTTTGAAGATGTAAATTTCCAATAGTTATTGATTCTACCATACACATTTATTTTCAACTTGCTAGGAGTTGAAATATTAAATTTCATTTAGATTTTAAAATATTAATTTTCTGTCCTGCCTCTAGCTACTCTATAGTGTAAACACAAACTTTCAAAAATGCTTTTGTTTTACATATTTTGGTTGAGGTGAGTTAAATTAAAACATTACCAATATCATCATTTTGACATATTTATGCTTCCTTGTCCCAAGTCCCATGTATATGTTAAGCCTAGTCCCCAGAAGTTGACTGCCACTTGTCCTAGGAGAATTGATGGGTGGTCATGAAGGTTTGAGGCATATTCTTTTTGAGAATCAATTAGTCAACCAGATAATTAGTTTTAAGGAAGGGATATTTACAAAGGTGGCATAGTAAGAATAGTTGGTACAAAAAAAAATGAGGAACACTGTGTCTTGGAACATGGAAAAGGGATTCTCATTTAAAGTGGTTGCTATGAATCATTCACCTTATTAAGTTCACTTCATGTGTGGCAGAACCAATGGATAGTTGCTATTTTCCTTACAGAAAACAGCATTTTTTGCTGCTGGGCCAACTCAACCTTGCTCTCGGCTTCCTTTGGGACTCCCTTTGCATCTGCATACCTGATCCTTCGACCTTTTAAGTTTCACAAGGTCATCCTGTTTCCAATACCCCTTCACCTAATAGCAGGAAAGGCCAAATGCAGAGCAACAAAGAAGAAGATAAAAAGAAATAAAGAAACACGGTCATGGTCGTATGTTGGAATTGGTAGTGATGTAAGCAGTTTGCATCAACACATCAGCAGCAGTGACTTTAGCTACCTCTTTGCCCACCTGGAAGCCCAAAGCCATTTGAAATCCACACTTAAACACAATCAGGGAGAAAAAAGGGGATTACTTTATCTGGTTAGTGTCTTTTGAATAAACGCTGAGTTATGAATATCCATTCAAATCAAATGGTCCCTTTTTTCCACTGAGTAATCATTTAGGAAACAGTTGTAGAATAACTTCACATGGTCTGAAGATCACATTGGATATTACATCAGGCAGAATATGCTACACATATTGATAAGGACTGGGTCCTCATTGGTCAATCCCTTTTTACCTACAGCCCCACTGAGATAAGTTAAGACTACCTGGGTGCTATTACAAAACCAGGACCAATTAGGTAGCACAGAGAATAGTGATGGGCCTGGAGTTAGACTCATTTTCCTAAGTTCAAGTCATGTTTCAGACACTTACTAGTTGTGTGACCCTGGGCAAGTCATTTAACCCTGTTTGTCTCAGTTTCCTCATCTGTAAAATGATTCAAATTCTACCTATGATATTTATTATCTGTGCAAGTCTGGGTACAGGGGGAAGACCACTGGTTTTAAATCTTGACTCTGTCTCATACCACCAGTATGTTCTTATAAGCCATATAACTTCCAATTTTCCTCACCTATAAATCAAGGTATAAAAGATGCCTTCTTAGTTCCCTTTCAATTCTAAACATGATCCCATGAAACTCAATGTATTCACAAGTAAACTCACAGGACTTTTTTACAAGGTGACAAGTCGCAATCTGCATTAGCAGAGGTGTTCCCAACCAAGAACTCACAGAGTCTTGACACATTGTTTGAGTTTGTATAATGTCCTTCTGTTGTTATCTAATGAGATGTCCCTGATGACACAGGGATCAGACATAGACCAAAGGCAGGTAATATGAGTGACAGAGGAATTTTTTTTAATAGTGTTCTTCCTGTATGGCATGTGTGACTGTTCAGTAACTTTTCAGTCATGTCCAACTCTTTGTGACTCCATTGAGGGTTTTCTTGGCAGATATATTGGGGGTGGTTTGCTATTTCCTTCTGCACATTTTGCAGATAAGGAAACTGAGGCAAACATAGGTAGGTGACTTGCCCAGGGTCACACAGCTAGTAAGTATCAGAGGACAATTTTGAACCTAGGAAGATAAATCTTCCTGATTCCAGGCCAGCACTCTGTCCACTATGCATCCTACAGATAAAACAAGCATTACAGTTCAAGCAATTGTATTTTGTATTGCTCATCAGTGTGACAGAAAAACCATTGCTGTGGTAGAAGTGACAGAGACAGTAATCAATAATAAAAGTTCTAGAATAAACCATTGTAGAAAGAAAGTGAAAGTCTTAAGAATAAGTCAAATGTGGTACGATGAGACAAAAGAAAAAGAACATATCTTAAAATGCATGAGGATCCCAATGAAGAAATATAGGGAAATAAATGGACCACATGGTAGATAACATGGTAGCTAACAGTGTAGATCGTTCTTATTCCACAGGCAAAGACTACTCTTCCTTTAATAAAGCTGTTATGTCATGCCATTCACTTTAGAGTTTTCCTGTTCCCTAAAAGATGATGAGTGAAAATCCAGTATTTTCATAGACTGCCTGCATCCTTTGTTGCAGAATTTGGGAGAAAGAACAAAATCAAAGTTTGAATAATATTGTTTTCAAATCATAGGACCATAGGTTTAGAACTGAAATAGTTCTTAGAGGCCATCTCATCTAAACCACTTATTTTATTGATGAGGAAATTGAGAGTCAAAGAGATTAAATGATTTATTTAGGATCACACAGGAAGACAGTGACAAAACCATAACTTGAATGTGTGTCCTGCAGTTCCCAATCCAGCATTCTTTACAATGTGCTTTGAAAATGTTTAAATCTCATTTGATATTTACAATATCCCTATGAGGTATGTGCTATCATTATTACCATTTTGCAATTAAGGAAACTGAGATAAAATGACTTGTTTTGGATCATATAGTTAGTCAATCTCTAAGATTGGATATGAACTCATGTTTTCCATATTCCAGGTCTAGTACTGTATACACTTCCTTTGACTAGCTGCCTATCCACAGTCCCTGGCACATGTTAAGCGTTTAGGAAATGTTTATTAAATGATCACTTAAATTGGTCAGTGTTAGTATAAATTTTTAATTTTACTGATGAGGAAACTCAGACTCAGTTTTTCTATTAATACAATTCATTCTGTGGATTTCATTGAAACACAGTAGTTATTAGTTCTAAAAATAAAGTTAATCATTGAGGGCAGCTAGAAATCAACTGTTTTTTTAAATAGAATGGTACTCTAATATAAATGAAGATCTGCTAATATTTATCTGTGTAAGGGGTTCTCATAGGTTGAGTTATCATCTGTCACAAAGCTATGGAGCAGATAAATTCAGGAAGAAGTAATGATGCTGCCTGAGTAATCCAAGATCTTCATTTCAAAAGATGGAATCTGCATTCATATGATATTTCTTATTTTTTGTCTTTGTAGTCTAAATGGAGCTTTTTAATTCAGAAAAACAGAATTTGTGCTTATCCTAGTATTTAACATAGTTTGCTTGTAAGCAATTTCTTGCATGTAGCAGAAGAAAGAAAGAGTTGAGGGGAAAAAAAGATGCATCGTGGCAGATAAACACATTCTCTGTGCAGCTGTGCGTTAAACATATTTTTGAACCAGTTGCTGAAACCATTGGAGAAGTAATGACAATGGACAATCTCAATTAGCCTTTGGAAGCGATCCTGTCAGACTATCTTAATAGATAGTCTTAATATTTACATTTATTATAAAAGAGAAGAGATATCATAAACTGCTCTGTAAAATCAAGGAAGCTTCCAAAGTGGCTATTCAGAAATAAAATTTGCAAGATTTTCATCAGAGTCTATCTTTTAAAATAAATTTTAATTGGTAATGTCTAATGAAAACATACTTTCTTAACTGATCCTTGCAAAGAGTATAGATACGCTTGTTTTTCTGAAAATAGAAATTTTCTTGAAGTCTAGAAATACTTCTTGTACCAAAAGTATGACAAACAACTTAAAGTTTTGTTAAAATAGGTTTGATGCAGGGCAGCTAGGTGGCGCAGTGAGTAAAGCGCCAGCCCAGAGTCAGGAGGACCTGAGCTTGGTTCCAGCCTCAGACACTTAACACCCACACAATAAAAACTAGCCATGCAACCTTGGGCAACTTACTTAACCCCAATTGCCCTCCAAAAGGCAAAATAAAATAAAATAAAATAGGTTTGATGATGTCAATTGATGGGTTGGAGTAGTTTGGAAAGTACCTTTTTCTTTACTATTGCTAAGAAAAGAAATGTCTTAAAATAAATTGCTTTCATGTCAAATTATTACAGGGATAGGGTGTAAGGAAGAGGAATTTAATTTCATCCACCTAAAAACTCCTTTTTGTACTTATTACTTCTTTGAAACACTATTTGTACTTATTGCCTTTTTGTTTGTTACTTGTATTATTGTAGTCAAAGAAATTATCATCACCACTGGTAAAAATAATTTGCCTCACACCATTCTTGTGGATTAGATGGAGAAATGATCTAGAATTAAAATTAAATGGTTAAATGATTAATGACTCAAAGTCAACATGGCTGGTCTCCAATGGAATTCCTCAGGGATCTGTGCTTGGCTGGTTAATATTTATATCAGTGACTTGGATAAAGATAAGGATGGCATGTTCATCATATTTGTGGATGACACAAAAGACATTATTTGGATGATAGAATCAGCATCCAAAACATCCTCACTAGCCAGGGCAAAAGTTCTTAAGCTGACATCCATGGTGTGTGGATGAATTTCAAGTTGGTTGTTAATTAAGATAAGAAAAAAAAATCCATCTTGATTTTCAACAACCTTTAACTGAAATCAAGCATTTCCTTTAATTATGAATGTAGACAAAAAAATCCCTATTATTCTGACAAAAGGTCTTCATCATACTTCCAGAAAGCATAACATGACACAAAAAAGATTAAGAACTCCTGAGCCAGAGTATTTAGCCTACTTTAATCAGTTAAAATTAAATAGGGAAAATTATAAAGTATCATACTTGGCTACAAAAAAGGAATCAGTGTCACAAGTACAAAGTGGGAAAGAAATGGTTAGACAACAGGTTTTCTATAAAAGATGTGAGCACTTTAATGAACACAACATGATTTAGCAGGTAGACCTTTTATGAATTATCACGTGAGAGTTCCACTCACCTCTTATCGCATAAGACCTCATCTGGAACCTTGTGTTCAGGTCTGGAAGTCATAGTTTAAGAAGGATATCGATATGATGAAATATGTCTGGAGAAGGTGAGCCAGAAAGGTGAAGTGCCTTCAATGTGCCATATAAGGATTTGTTGAAGGAAATGGGACTCACAGGTGACATGGTAGCTGTTTTCAAATAACTAAAGGAATGTCAAGTAAAGTAGATATTAGGTGTATTCTCTTTTATTAGCCCAGAAGAGATTGGCTAAAATTACAATAAGGTAAATTACAAAGAGGTTTTATCTCAGGAAAAATCTTATCAATTAGATCTGTTGAAAAGTGGAATGAACTACCTTAAATTCAGTTTAAATAGAGTGATAGATAAGACTAGGCATGGGGGAATCAGAAACAAAAGAACCCAGTTGCTCAGTGTTTGACAAAGATAAAAAAAAGCATAAATTACCTAGAAAAAGCATATTTGATTAAAATGGTGAGGAAAACTGGAAAGTAGTCTAGCAGAATTTAGGTTTAGACTAACACCTATGCCATATTTCACAATACATCCTAAATGTTTACATGATTTTAATAATAATGACTAGTAAAAATAAAATTAGAACAGAAGCAGATCATATACATCTCAGCTATAGGTAGGTGATATATTCTTTTTTTTTTTTTAAGCAATTGGGGTTAAGTAACTTGCTCAAGGTTATTTCTGGGTGTGGTGCTAAGTGTCTCAGTCCAGATTCTATCCTAGGTCATCCCGACTCTGGGGCCGGTGCTCTTACTCGCTGTGCTACCTGGCTGCCCTAAGGTGATATATTCTTAACTAAACAAGACATAGAGGGAATTACAAAAGATAAAATATAGAACTTTGATAACTTGATATTGAAAACTTGAAAATTTCTGTATGTGCAAAAATAATGCACCTAGAATAAGAAAGGTAGTGGCTGAAAAGGGGGAAAATATCATTGTATCGTATTTCTCTGATAATGGTTTGGCGTCATACATACATATGTATATGTGAATGTATGCACACATATATATGTATGCATATATAAATACATACATAGACATGTAATTTATATAATATAGACATACATATTCTATATATAGAAAGACCAATCAATAGCCATTCTCCAGTAGTTAAGTGGTAAAAGAATATGAACAAACTGTTCTTAAAAGAAGAATTGTAAGTATTCACAACCACGTGAAAGAATGCTCCAAGTTACTGATAAAAACGGAAATGTAAATTGCAACAATTGTGCAGTTTCACCTCACACCCTGAAAATTGGCAGAAATGGCCAAAAAACTGTCAATACTTAATGTTGTAGGGACTGTTGAATGTTAAGCAAATTTATACATTATTGATGGACCTGTGAATTAGCAAATCCATTTTGGAAAGCAATTTGGAATTGTGAAAATGATACTAATTTTGTCTGAATCAAATATTCTATTGCTAATTTCTAGGGCTAATACCTTAAGTAAATCATAAATAATAATAAGGCCCCCAAATACACCAAAATATTTATAAGAGCATTTTTTTTGATAGCAAAAAAAAAATTGAAAACAAAGCATCCCAATTGGATATAACAATAGGGGAAAGGCTAAAAAAAATTATGGCATGTAAATGTAATATTACTATAATGTAAGAAATTATGTATGTGATGAATGCAAGGTAATGTGGCAAAATTTATATGAACTGATATAGACTGATGTGAACAGAACCAAGGAAACAATATGCACAATAATTTTAATGATGTAAATGGAAAGAACCATACAACAGCAACAATGACAAAGTGAATATAATAAAATCATAAAGATCAAGCATTACTCAAAGGAAAGATATGAGAAGACTGCCCCCAATCCACTCTGTCATGGAGGTGGGGAGTTTACAGGTGCTACATATTGCACATATTTTTGAACTTCTTCAAAGTATCAATAAAATGCACTGAATTTTCCCCCCTCTTTTAAAAAATACTATTTGTTATAAGAGAAGACTCTCTGGGAGGACAAGTTACTTAGGATAAGTATGATGATTGGAAAAAAACCAAGATATCAATAAAAACATATTTTTAAGAAGTATAATCTATTATCTTGTGTTGACATGAAAATGACTGACTTCTCAAAGGCTATGTTCAGGAGTACATAAATTTGGGCAGTCCTACCAAACCGGATAAAGACCTAATGCTCTATTGACACTTACTCTGTTCATCTAAAAGCTAAGTGAACAGTTCATATAGACACATAAATAGAAGAGTGGTCAATGGATAAGGACTTTTTAATAAAAATTCATGAAGAACTATCCCCTAAATCATGGATGGATTGTAATTTTGGGGCTAGATAGAAGAAGTATCCATACTAATAGAATAATAGATCTTTTTTTCAACTCCTGAACTAGATTATAGTTAATATTATGGTTACTGAAAGCAATCTCTATGACATGTTACATTTTAAAGAAAGGGACATCTGTTTGGAGCAATGTTGTCTTCAGCACCACTTTCCTAACCAGATTTTATTACCTATAACCTGTATAAATTTCTTTGGCAACCAGCTGGGGGAGTAGAGAGTTCTCTTTTAAAATTAGAATTCATAACCTCTCCCCTTTCACTTTTGCAATGTCCTTCCCTAAGAGGTAAAAGTACAGACAATGCAGTCACTAGTTTTAAGATGCCAAAACTATTTCAAGTATGGTGAAAATTGATTATAGGGTAGAAAGTATACAAAATAAATGTATTCTTTGCCTACATTGTCATAAAAATTAATTCCCATAGATTTAACTTGAACATTTAGTGATTAAGCAGTTAGGTGGTACAGTGGATAAATGCCAGGCATGAAGTCAGGAAAGATCTGAGTTCAAATGAAGCCTCAGACACTAGCTGTGTGACCCTGGGAAGGTCACACGTTTCCTCATCTGTATAATGAACTACAGAAGGAAATGGCAAAGTACTCCAATGCTTTGCCAACAAAACCCCAAATGGGGTCGCAAAAATTTGGAAATGACTGAAATGATTGAACAGCAAAATTAATGGTTAAATAACTGTAAATGGTCAAGTCATTTTCATCTTAATGACAGAGTTCAATCAACCTTATGGAAAATGGATCAATTAATCTATAATCAGTGTGAATCAACATAAAAAAGTAAATTCCATTAGAATTCTAGTCTCTGTTCTAACATCAAATGCTACGTATAACATGTCTTTGCACTGTACTTGAGGCACTTTTCAAAGAAATACTATGTTACACACTGAATCCCAAAACTAATTCATGAAAGAAATGACACTGCAATTATCCTAGGAAAGATTACCACAACTTCACTCCCCAAATTTGCATAATTAAATTAAATCTAATTTTCTCAACATGCAACCTTATATGCTGTGTGGTTCTAATGGATTTAGTCTTATTCAAATTTATTATCATTTGGGAAAAGCACAGCCAAAGGAAAGCAGACACTTGGTTTAGGAACATCTTATAAAAGGAAGGGGAAAAGGCAACAAAACATTAAGAAGGAAGGTAATACAACATTTCCTGAAGTAATTTCCCCATGGAATACTTTAGGGTTTGAAAAATACTGACAAGATTTGTAAACACCAGGCCAGGAGGCCTGATCTAATCACATGTCCACTGGGTGATAGAAAGTCAGGGACTCTTTAGAACAAAATAAATTAAATTAAGCCTATTTTCATATCTCTAAATCAATGCACATAATCATTGTTTTGGATAAACATCTAATTTTATTTCTCTTATTTTCTAAGTGAAATATTGTTAAATGGAATTTTCACAGAACCCCAATCTTAATTTTGTATAATACCCAAGTTCCATAGAAAATACTTAGACAAATATTGGCCTTGTGGAGCCTTCTAGAATGGGAGTTAGGTAAAGGTGTTTATTCAGGGCAGCTAGGTGGTTCAGTGGATAGAGCACTTGGCCTGAACTCAGCAAGACCTGAGTTTAAATCCAGCCTCAGATACTTACTAGCTATGTCACCCTGGAAAATACTTGACTTATGTTGATGCCCTCTCATAAATCCTCCATAGAGGGGTGGGCACACCAAACATGCTGAAGGCCTTCTACTTGTTCCTTTTTATTTTTTGGAGGGCAACTGGGGTTAAGTGACTTGCCCAAGGTGACACAGCTAGCTTTTGTGTTAAGTGTGTGAGGCTGGATTTGAGCTCAGGTCCTCCTGACTCCAGGGCCAGTACTCTATTCACTGCACCCCCTAACCACCCTTCTACTTGTTCTTTTGATACTAGATAAATACCAGTGAAACACATGAGATGATCATTGCCCCCCTGCCCCCCAGCAGTCCTCGTCATCTCCATCTATTGACTTCCCTGGCTTCCTTTAAGTCTTAACTGAAATCTCATCTTCTATTGTACACATTCTCCAAACTCTCTTAATCCTTTCACTTTCCTTTTAAAAATAATTTTCTATTTATCTTGCGTATAGCTGCTTTGTACTTATTTGCTTGCTTGTTATCTATCCCATTAAACTGTGAGCTTCTTCAGGGCATGAAGCCTGCTTCTTTTAGTATTTCCAACAGTTAGCACAGTGCCTGGCACATAGGAGACCTGGAATAAACATTTATTTAATGGATGACCATACGTTATCTTTTTTAATAGTATTTTATTTTTTCCCAACTACATATCAAGACAATTTTTAGCATTAGTTTTTATAAGATTTATAATTCCAAATTTTCTCCCTACCTCCTTCCCCTCCCTTCTTCCAAAAATGGTAGGCAATTTTATATAGGCTATGCATGTGCTAGCATGTAAAACATATTTCTATATTCATCACAGTTGTGAAAGAAACAGACAAAAAGGAAAAAAAAACATGCAAAAGAATCAAGTAAGTGAAAAAAATATTCTTCTATTTGCATGCAGACTCCATCAGCTCTTTATCTGAATGCACATAGCCTTTTCCTTCCTGATTACTTTGAACTTGTCTTGGATCTCTATGTTGCTGAGAAGAGCTGAGTCATAGCTAATCATGTCCTTGATAATGTATACAATGTTTTCCTAGTCCTGCTCATTTCACTTTGCATCAGGTTTTGTGTTTGTTATTTGGCTTATTGGAATTGGTAGGGCAGGGCAATTGGGGTTAAGTGACTTGCCCAAGGTCACACGGCTAGTAAGTGTTAAGTGTCTGAAGTTGAATTTGAGCTCATTTCCTTCTGACTTCAGAGAACTGTGTTTTATTAACTGCACCACCTAACCATCCCTCTTTGCATCAATTTTACAAATCTGACTAGGTTTTTTCTGAAATCTTCCCCTTCATCATTTCTTATTGAACATTAGAATTACATTACATTCATATACCGCAGCTTCTTCAGCCATTCCCCAATTGGTAGGCATTCCCTCAGTTTCCAATATTTTGCTACTGCAAAGAGGGCTGCTGTAAAAAAAAAAAAGAATTCATATGTAGGTCCTTTTCCAGACCTAGTAGTGGTATTGCTGCATCAAAGGGTATGCATTGTTTGGTTGTCCTTTGGACATAGTTCCAAATGCTCTCCAGAAGGGTTGGAACAATTCACAGTTGGTTGGATCAGTTCAACTTCAATAGTGCATTAGTGTACTGATTTTCCCACATCTACTCCAACATTTATAATTTTCCTTTTTTGTTATATTAGCCAATCTGATGGGTATGAGGTACTACGTCAGAGTTGTTTTAATTTGCATTCCTCTAACCAAAAGTGATTTAGAACACTTCTTCATATGCCTAAAAATAGGTTTGATTTCTTCATTTGAAAACTGCCTGTTCATATCCTTTGGCTATTTGTCAATTGGGAAATGACTTGTATTCTTATAAAGTTGACTTTGTTCTCTATATTTTTGAGAAATGTACAGATTGTTTCCCAGCTTTCTGATTGCCTTCTAATCTTGGTTTCACTGGTTTTGTTTGTAAAAATGACTTTTAATTTAACATAATAAAAATGATCTATTTTACATTTTGTATGTTCTCTTTCTCTTGTTTGTTCATGAATTCTTCCCTTCCACATAGATCTGACAGGTAGACTATTGCTTGCTCTTCTAATTTGCTTATGGCATCACCCTTTTTGTCTAAATCATGACAAAGTTCAGAAATATCTAGGTTTTCTAATATTCTATTTACCCCCTTAGTTTCTTTCTTCTTTATTTTTTGTTTAGATTTCTCGAGTTCTGAAAGGGGACAATTGAGGTTCCCCACTAGTATATTTCTGCTGTCTATTTCTTCCTGTAATTCACTTAACTTCTTTAAGAATCAGAATGCTATACCATATAGTGCATATATGTTTAGTATTAATATTGCTTCCTTTTTATCCACTCTGTATTTGCTTCCATTTTATGGAAGACTTCATCCCATTCACATTCACAGTTATGATTACTGCCTGTGTATTTTACTCCATCCTAGTCTTCCTCCTGTTTGTCCTCTCTTTCCTCTCCCCCTTTACTTCTTCATCAGTGTTTTGTTTCTGTCAACCACTTAACCTGATCTGCCCTCCCTTTTGTCAGTCCCTATTCCACCTCACCCTTTACTCGCTCTCCTCCCCTCCTACTTCCCTGTCAGGTAAGATAGATTTCTATATTCAAATGATTGTGTATGTGATTCCCTCTTTGAGCCAATACTGATGAGAGTAAGGTTCAAGCTCATTGCCCCCCCTCCCATCTTCCCTTCCACTGTAATAGGTTTTTCATGCTTCTTCATGTGAAGTCATTTACCCCATTATGCATCTCCCTTCCTTCTGTACCATTATACTCCTCTTTTTTTCTCATCCCTTAATTATTTTTTACATCATTCCTTCAAATTCACCAGTCAAAACTGCTGAATCCAATGCTTTAAAAATGTGAATTGGTCTCAAGCCCCAAAAGAATTAATGGAAGAACCCAAAAAGGATTTTAAAAACCAAATAAGACAAGTGGAAGAAAAAATAGGGAAAAAATACAATGTTGCAAAAAAAGTCATGAAAAAAGTAAACAACTTAGCTAAGGAGGTACACAAATTTCTAAATAACATATGCCTGAAAAAAAAATAGCCCAATGGTAAAAGAGGCACAAAAATTCAATGAGAAGAATACTTAAAGAAGAATTGGCCAAATGGGAAAAAAATGTACAAAAATTACTGAAGAAAACAATTCCTTAAAAAGTGGAATTGGCCAAATGAAAAAGTTCAGTGAAGAAAATCATATTCTTCAAATCACAATTTGGCAAGTGGAAGTCAATGACTGCATGAGGCATCAAGAAGCAATAAAACAAAATCAAAAGCATGGAAAATAGCAGAAGAAAATGTGAAAGATGTCACTGGAAAAATAACTGAGCTAGAAAATAGATCCAGAAGAGATAATTTACGAATTATTGGGCTACCTGAAAAAGAAAGAGCTTAGACATCATCTTTCAAGAAATTATCAAGGAAAGTTACTCTGATATCTTAGAAGAAGAGGGTAAAATAGAAATTGAAAAACTCCAGGGATCACCTCCTGAAAGAGATCCCAAAATGAAAATTCCTGGGAATATTATGGCCAAATTCCAGAGCTACCAGGTCAAAGAGAAAATGTTGCAAGCAGACCAAATGAAAGAATTAAAATATTTTGGAGCCACCATCAGGATAACACAAAATTTAGCAGTTTCTGCATTGAAGGATCAGAGGACTTAAAAGATGATATTCTGGAGGGCAGAGGAGTTAGAATCACAACCAGAATCACCCACCCAGTAAAACTGAGTATAAACCTTTAGGGGGGATATGAACACTCAATGAATCAAGCATTCCTGATGAAAAGAACAGAACTGATTAGAAAATATGACTTTCAAATACAAGACTGAAGAGAAACATAAAAAGGTAAACAGGAAAGAAAAAACAGAAATTCAATAAGGTTAAACTTTTTACATTACTACATTGGAAGATGATCCTTGTATCTCTTAAGCATCTAATTATTATTAGGGCAGTTAGGAGTATCCACAGATGGAGGGCACAAATGTGAGTTGAATATGATGGGATAAGATCTAAAAAAATAAAATTAAGGGTGAGAAAGAGAAATGCATTGGGAGGAGGAAGGGAGAACTAGAATGGGGTACATTATTAAGAGGCACAAAGGTTTTACGTTGAAGGGGAAAATGGAAAATGTAGGAGGGAGCACATGAACCATAATCTTATCAGAAGTGACTCAGAAAGGGTGTAACATACACAATCAATTGGACATAGTAAACTATTTAATGCTCCAAGGAAGTAGGAAGGGAAGGCCTCAAGGAAAGGGGGAGGGCCTAATAAAATGGAGGACAGGTTGAGGTAGGTGGTAGTCAAAAGCAAAATACTTTTGGATTATAGTATGTGATGGTGATGAAATAATATTGTGTCACAAAAAATTATGAGCAGTGCCCTCAGAAAAAGCTGGAAGGATTTACATTAAGTAATGAAAATGAAGTGAGCAGAATCAGAAGAGTATAAATAGTAATAGCAACATTGTACAATGATCAGCTGTGAATGAATTAGCTATTTCCAGCCATATACTGATCCAAGACATTTCCTAAGGATTTATGATGAAAAATGCTATCCATCTCCAGAAAAAAAAAATTGATGGAATCCGAATGGCATACTTTATTTTTAATGTTTTAAATTGTCTTTTAAAAGTTTTTATTTATTTTTTAATTTATGAAATAAAAAATAATTTCCATAACATAGTAAAATAAAGATGATTGCACATGAAATTGCAAATCTATTATGCACATTTTGCTATTCCTTTTAAATATATAATAAAATTGTCCTGTAAATTTCTTTTTTTCTCCCCACCCTAGAGATAGCTAACATTAGACCCAATTCTGTGTGTGCATGTGGGTGTATACACACATATGTATATATGTAATTTTATATATGTACATATATGTAAAACCATTTATACATACTTCTGTTTATAAGTTCTTTCTTTGGATGCAGAGCATCTTCCTTTATATATCCTTTGCAGTCAGTATGACTATTTATAAGTCAAAATGACTTATTTGCTCAAAGTTGTTCTTAAAACAATGTTGCTGTTACTATATACAATGTCCTCTTGGTTCTGCTAATTGTTCTCTTTATTACTTCATGCAAGTCTATCCAAGTTTTTGTAAGATCATTGAATTCATCATTTCTTATAGCGTAGTAGTAATCCATTACAATCATATACCATAACTTGTTAAGTCATTCCACAATTAATGGGCATCCACACAATTTCCAGTTCTTTGCCACCATAAGAGAGCTGCTATAAATAAAGGCATACTTGTTAAAATTTTCTTTATTTTTCTTGTTTATTTTAGGTACATGTGTTCTTTCATAACATGACTAATATGGAAATGTTTTCCATCACTGCACATTTGTAACCTATGCAAAATTGCTTTTTCAATGAGGGTGGAGGGGAGGTAGGAGAGGAGGGAGAGAATTTGGAACTCAAAACTTTAAGAAATGAATGTTTAAATTGTTTCTACATGTAATTGGGGAAAAATAAAATATTAAAAATATTTTTGGTTGCCAGATACATAGCTCCTATCCCTCCTCAGGAAGATCCCTTGAGGAAAGATTAGTGTGTGGCAAGAGAAGATATACATCTTTGGGAAAAACAGAACATTACATAGAATACAAGGAGGAATTTTAAAAGTCATCTAGTTCAAGCCTCTCATTTTACAAGTAATAGTGCCATGTTCCTCTGGATGATACTAGTGGCATGGTTTTGTTAACCTTTAAGGATGCCAATTCTGACAATCTTATAGGAGACTGGACCAATCACAAAGAAAATATAGGAAGCTGAAACAGTTTCTGAGACACTATTTTGGTGTAGAAAGAAGAATCCTAAGCAAAATCATGGAGTTCAGTATGACTTGTTGCTTAAGCAAAGCTGAATAGTAATCTAGATACATGTATGCACTATGTGTGACTTAACAAGAAGAAAAATAGGGAGTCATATCTTGAACATTCACAAGCAATCTAAATTTGGAAGTCATTAGCATAACTGCACAGCCTGTGTACATGCAGGAAATCTCAATTGTACCCCTAATTATAATCTAAAGGAATTTGCCACAGCCCAAACACAGCAGCACTGATAAAGATTGGGAAAAGTACAGATACACATTCAGGCAAAAATAAAATATATGATGTACAAATATCCTTGAGATAAAACTCAAGGAATACTAATAACTTATTTTCTTTAAAAATTTTTCTTTGACATATTAAATTTTAATGTAAATCTTAGAACTAGAAAATGAAAAATGGCATCTGTTAAAAATAACTCCATAAGACAAGTGATCCCCAAATATGAATACTGCTTTGCCTTGAATTCTGTTTGACTCTTCATTAAACTTCTCTTTTTCCATTAAACACTTTGCACAAAGTTTTAATATTAATTTGGGGTAATCTAGTTTTTTCATTTTATAATCTTTTTTATAATTCAAAGAATTTTGTTATCAATAAACATCTTACATTTTAGGATCTCATGTTCTCCTTAACTTACTATGTGTTCTGGGCTGGTCCTCTGGTAGTTTGTTTGATATGGGAATGACTAGAAATATAATGATTCATCAGTTAATAAAAGTCGTAAATAAAATAAAAGGAATAAAAAAAATTAGCTACAACGGGAGAATTATTGCAACAATGGAATGAGGTGAGGATGTTCCAAGTTCGTTCAATAAACAAAGTGTACCATAGCTGACCACCACTTTCTCCCAACCAAATTCACAGGAGCTTCTTGTGGCATCTTTGCACTCAGGAAAACAGAAATTAATGTCATCAGACAGAACTTTTAGACCCCGAAACTAAAAACTTCTCAATCCCTTTTACAGAAAAAAAAAAACAACACAACAAAAAACAAACAACTAGATTAACTTTAGTGGGGATAAAGGTTAGAATACTGCTCATACTGAATCACACATCCCTAGCAACATCATAGTGGTTTGTTAATGATATTAGTGAAATGATAATTCATTTTTCATCCCATATGACTTTTAATCTATTTGACTTATTTACTTTACCCACAATTTACATATTCTACTGCACTCTTAAGGAATGGACTCCTTGCCTTCACCTACTGCAATTCTCTACTTTTCTTTGTATGTGTAGACTGAGACATGACTGTCTGCATACATCAGCACATTACAGAATCAAATTGCTAAAGGAAACTAAAGAGTCACCTCATCATCCAAACTATACCCACATTATGAACTATCCTCTGTAACATCCTAAACAACCGGTCATCAAATTTTGACTTAAAAATCTCTAATAAAACATTCATGATTTATCTAGGTTTACTGTTCAATAATTTGACATCTCCAATGGTAATGCCTTATATTTAAATGAAATTTATTTTCTTCTAATTTTTATGTATCATTCCTAGCTTTAGCTTGTGCTGTCAAGTGGAACATTGCTAATCTCTTTTTCACACAACCTTTGGAATATTTGAAGACTGCTATCATGCCTCTTCTAATCTTTTCTTCTTCCTATTTTTCTCCAGTTCCTTCAACCAATCATTGTATGATGTTATTTTGAGTACCCTCCACATCGTGAAATTGTGCAATGCATACAATGCTAGATTTGGAATAAAGAAGACCTGGGTTTGTGTCTTTCCTCAGACACAAGCATCGCTGTGACCCTCATCACATTTACTATCTCTGAGACTCAGTTTCTTCCTCTGTAAAAAAGTTGATCCTTAACCCTGCTTCGGTAAGAGTTTCACAGTAGGGGTGGCTAGGTGGTGCAGTGAGTAAAGCGCTGGCCCTGGAGTCGGGAGGACCCGAGTTCGGTTCTGGCCTGAGACACTTAACACCCACACAAAAATACTATCCGTGTAACCTTGGGCAAGTTACTTAACCCTAATTGCCCTCCAAAAGGCAAAAAAATAAAAAAAAGAGTTTCACAGCCAAGTTCATGTATCTAGCCATGGTTCTTTCTCTTTGTTTCCTTTGTCATCTTGGGTAAGTTTTTTCACTTCTTTGGGCTTCCTTTTCCTTATTCATCAAATGAGAACAGTGTAATAGTAGGTAATCTTTAATGAAACTTCAACTTCTAAATCTATAATTCAATGAATTTATGAATAAACATGGCAGATGAAATATTTTGATTTACCATAGCTCAATCAGGATGAGAAACATAGTATCACCTTTGAGGAGTGATATATCAAGATCTCTTCTTGACGATTTGTCCTCACACTTGTCCCTGAAATCCTTGTCATTTCTGAGATAGGAACTCACAAGCTTCCTGAGCAGATTTCAGGTAGGGTGACCTAAATCCCTGCTATCCTTTCCACCGCTGATAAAAGAGATGAATACCTTCAACTCAAACACTTCTCACTTGTTCAACAACCAACAATGCATTCTGTTTGTTTCCCAACTTAGGACCCTTATTCTAATTAGGCAAGACTGAGGGTGATCTATATTTATTACCAGTCTTCCCTTAGTTTGGCACTGTGTCTTCATCAGTTCTCAAGGTAAGAATGACCTCAGGTTGCTATCATTACCCTTCATCAATTTAGGAGGAAGGGGAGAAAAATATCTATAAGGTATCAGGACAAAATATACACTTATATATTGTCTCTGCGCCAACCTTATCATCTGCATCAGAAATATTTTATACAATTTCTTCTTCTGGTCAGGCAATCTGTAGGATAGAAAATCTCAGCAAGATACTTCTTCTGTCTCTTCTTCCATTTAGTATCACCCATATGCTTTCTTTTCTCCGTCTTGTTTCTTCTCCTTTTATCTTCCTTCATTTTTTCATTTTAAAGGGAGATCTTGTTAACTTCAAATGAGCTTTAGTAGAATTTTAGCAGAGATGGATGAGGCAGGGAGAATGGAGGTAGAGAAATATCAGTTTCCTGCCCTCTTTGAATTATGTCACAGCCATAATGGTCTGTGTCTGCATATTTGTAATGGGAATGGGAATTAATGCATTGGCACTACAGTATTCGAGTCAGATTAGCCTTATTCTTTTTTGGGGGTAGGGGCAATTGGGGTTAAGTGACTTGCCCAAGGTCACATGGCTAGTAAGTGTTAAGTGTTTGAGGCAGGCCGGATTTGAAGTCAGGTCCTCCTGACTCCAGGACTAGTGTTCTATTCACTGTGCCACCTAGCTGCCCCTGATTAGCCTTATTCTTAAAGCTCTTCCTGTACCTGCCCTATTAACACAACCCAGAGTGTTCTTTCAGGCTGAGGTGCTTCAAACACCTGCTGTATAGCTTACATTTTGGAGGGTCTATGATATTCCACTTTTGTTTTAATATTGACAACAAAAAATAATAGCAACAATAAGGATGGTAAATGATGTTTTAGATTTTAAAGGTATATATATATATATATATATATATATATATATATATATATATTTATGATCTCATTTAATCACAACAACCCTGGGAAGTAGGTGCTGTTACTATCATTGTTTTAGTGTTTAGGAAACTGAGGTAGACAGAGACTTGGTGACTTGCCTAGGGTCACAAAATAACAGGTGGTTAATACTGGATTTGAATTCAGGTCTTCAAACTCCAAGTACATCACTCTATCCACTATGGCACTTAGCTACTGTAAACCATGTTAGTTATTGGCTTAAAAGGCCAAAAATGAAGCCAAAGTAACCCACTAATGTTGGGTCTTCACTGTTTTATTGATCCACATCAGACTGATTCCCTTCTCTGAACATCTGAATAGTGCATTATATTTTTCATGTTTAAATTAATTGAATAGGCAATGCTTAAAAGTATTTCTTAGATGTTACTTAGTATGCATATGAAATATTTTATACTTTTAAGTTTTTTTAACTAAATTTGAATGCAAGTATAGTTTGTCTAAGTACAAATTAAATACGGCTGTCCAGATGTCTGAGTTATCAAAAAGACTTCATAAGTAAGCAGTTCTTTAGAAAAACGGGCCCTTTTGTTGAATTGCTATAGCATGCATAGCCTACATTTATCTCAAGTTGGAAAATTCCAGTGATGCGAATGAACATTTCGCAGATAAAGTTAGGGCACAATTTAGTGGAAGTGCCATATATATGTATCACTCCTTTGTCTCTCTCAACAAAACTAATTAAAGAACATCTCATTTAGAGGTGTAAGCCTCTTGTTTTCTTCTTTTCCTTTTCTTGGAGTCAATGAGGCATGTGAGGCAGGTAGCGCACTGGACCAGGAGTGAGAAGGAACTAAGTTCAAATGTGGCCTCAGACACTTACTAACTATATGACCATGGACAATTCATTTAATCTCCATTTACCAAAGTTTCCTCAAGTGAAAAATGGGAATAATAATAGCAACGACCTTATGACAAGGATCAAATGAGACATTTGTAAAAAGTGTGTCTAGAGCATATAGTAGGTGCTATACGAAGGACTGGACAGCTAGTGGGGACAGCGGGTGGAATGCCAGGCCTGGAATCAGGGAGGCTCATCTTCCCAAGTGAAAACTTGGCCTTAGACACTTGCTATCTACATGATCCCAGGCAAGACATTTTAACCCCATTTTCCTCAGTTTTTTCATCTGAGGAATGAGCTGGAGAAGGAAATGGTAAACGACTACAGTATCTCTGCCAAGAAAACCCCAAATGGGGGTCATGGAGGGTCAGATACAACTGAAACTCCTGAACAACGACATATAAACGATTATTCCCTTCCCCTCAATGAGTCTCTTTGTGCTTGCGACTTTCCTTTAGGATTGTTTTAAGGGGAGATTCATTTAATTTTTTAGATCATAGTGGCATCTCTTTGTACAGTTACATTTTAAGATTAAGGGATATCCATTCCCGTTTCAGGAAACAGTATGTTTCCTTATTCTGAAAACAGAATTTAACTCAGCAAAGGATAAAAGAAGATGGAGGAAAAGATCCATTTGCCACAGCTCTGCAGCAATCTCCACTTGCAACACATTGAAGAATACTCTCCTCCTCCTTCAGCCCTCTCTGCTGCTGGGCAGAAGTAACCCTTGACATGGAGCTACTTCCAGAAACCAAAGGTACCTCTTTTCTTTACTGTCCAAGCAAATCTCTGAGTCAAATAACCCAGCCTCATCTGCTGCTACATTACACAGGAAATTCATTTTCCACTACCCAAAAGAAAGCTATATGCTAATTTTAAGAGGAAGTATTTCCTATCCATGAAATTCAGTAGGTTTCTATTCAATGTGAAAGTGTTTTCCTCAGATGAGAAGACAGCCCAACAAAAACAATTGATTTGGAGCCATCTGTTCACAGATATGCACGTTAAGACAAGCCTTTAGCTCCCCTGCTGCAATGTGAATATCCATCTGGGGAGAACTACATACAAACTATGAAATCTGTTTTAAAATCATGTTCCTAATTAAACTGCAAAGCATTAACTTATTGATGGAGAAGGCTTTTTTGGTTAGTCAGGTGTCATCGTTTGTATGGAATAGCCATGGAAAATAGATGCTTAAAGTCAGTCTGTATTCTCATTATAAATTATTTCAAAGACATTTAAATGTTGAATAATTACATCTTGGAAAATAATTTCACCTTTGTCCTAATTTAAAGTTTGAATGCGCAAGGAGAGGCCCTTGATTCCCGAAGATAATTAGAATGGATCACTCTGAAAAGGGTTGTGTCATAAATTGATGATTCAGGATATTTTATGGGAAAAGGACTGATGTCAGCACCCAAATTTCTTGTCATTTTCCTAGGGATAAACATTAAATTTTACTCACCTTTCCTTGTTTCTACATGTGTTTTAGGGGGTAAAAACTGAGTTCAGTTTGATCTGTGAAGAAACAGCTGTATTTAATATACAGCTGTTTCAAATTTACGAAAAGCAGTTTCTCTATTTTGCCACAAGATGGTGCTGCACACAGGTCTAAATGCTGCACAGGCCACTGAATAGAAATTGAATCAAAACTGCCCCCTGAGCACACATCTTTAGGGTTTGTCTTGTGCTTTCAGTTGTTCAGGAAGTGAAATAGAAATCACAGGCAGAGGGATACTGGCTTCTACTACAGTCATAATGTCTTACCATAAGCAAATTTTCGTCATTATACAGACCTGACCTTGGAGAGCAGGCAGGAAGTTGAGGAGAAATGTACCTGTTTCCCCAATTGAGGTACATTGGGATAAACTATCAAATCCTCTGAATGAGATAATAGCAGGAAGGAGAAAAGAAGAGGGTGAAAGCAATGCAATACAAAAAGTTGATATTTGTTTACAAATGCGTGATGGAAATTAAAGTTGTCAAAATAACCAGATCCCCCATTCCTTACTCCTCACCCCAAACCAGCAGAACCTAAAGCATTGATTCAGAGTCATCATTTTAAATTAAATTATGACAGAATGTTATACCTAGGCATCATCTAGTCATAGTCCCTTATTTAACAGAGGGAATTAAGGCCAAAAGAGAATATGTCTTTCTCAGGGTCACATATCTATTTAGTGTCAACGCCTTTTTCTTTATGGATGCAATATGATTAACAATACATTTACTGCCACCACAGTGATAGGGGTTACTCTAATAATAATCGCTTTCATTTTCTCTGTCTTCTGAATTTGGATTATTCTTAGGTCTATTTTTGAAAGCGCTGTAGGCCTTGTTCATCATATAGTCTTTTTCTAGCTTATGCTAGAGGAAAAAAAAATCCTGAAATAGTGCCTTGGACAGCTTTGGAAAGGTGGAAGTAATATTGTTAATGGGAGAGTAGGATTTTTTTCCTTAATCTTACCTCCTCCCACTTTTTATTTGCAAGATATGTGTACATGAGAAGAAAAATAATGGTATCTATTTCTTTTTATTATTTCTTGATTCAATTCAATTCAATTTACCTCAACAAATATGGATAAACCATGGCTCAGGAACTGGGAATATAAAGCCAAAAACAAATAGTCCATGCGCTTAATGAGTCAGAAGCATAATGGTTATTTGCTGATTTTATTTATTATCATTGGCAGATTATGCCAAAAATATGACCCTTGTTCTATTGGTGTTATAGTTGAGTCATGACTATATCTGAAAGAAGGATTATACAATATAAGGACCAATTTTCCAGTTTCATTCTTTCCAGTCACTAGGATTAGCTCTAAGAACAGTAAGTCACTGGCATAATAGAAACTGAAGATGGTAAAAGGCCCATCTGACCTAAAATATCTTCCTCCTCCCAGACTGCCATAATGGCCTGAAATTCCCAGCATTTTTAATATCCCAACACAAATTAATTAATCAGATTAGGTGCTTGTTTTGTTAATCTGTTAAAGAAATTTGTACTAATTCTTTCAAGGAAGGTTCATAGTGTAGATTACCCTTTGATGTAAGAAAAAGGAAAAAGAGATCCAAAGGAAAGTGTCTTGCCTGATTGAGAATGGGAATCTTTTAAGAGGAGGCCAGAGTGATATAAAAGATAAACTTTGTTGTAATGGTTTTTCATAAAACAGTTGCTGATTAAATATTAGATAATTTATCAATGAAGTCACCAACACATCAATCAACAGACATTGGTGAATTATCTACTATGTGTAAAATACCCTAATAGACTGTGTTGGGACTTCAAGCAATTTATAGTTTAGAAAAGCCTGAACATGAATACTTGAATCTCCTAGGTTAAAGAAGAAAGGATCATTTGGATTGACTCCTAAAGTCCGAATAAGCCCACTTAAAAATATATTACCACATTTCATATAATAGATACTTAAATATGTTTTGAATCAGATTGAAGGTTTGAAATTGATTCTATAGTCTATGAATCCATTTTATATTTCTAATTGACTGAATAAACAACCATCATTAAATACCTATTGTGTTCAAAGCAACACAGTAGGGGGAGACATAAAGTTAAGAGACAGACCCTGCCTTTCTTAGATCTTGCAATATACATGTAAAACATTAAAAAAATTTTAACCTCACTACTTGGTAAAGACTGTAATCCACCTATACTCTTTCCTTATGCAATGCATAGTTCTTGTCCATGTCTTTTTGTAAATGTGCCATAAAGGATCTATTTAATGTACTAGGAAGCTTACCTTAGTTTTTCCTCTTTTTTTATTACCAGCACAGCACTGAAACTATTTATCTCTTAACCCTCACTCTTACTTCATGATGGACCAACCTCATTTTCCCATCATAAAGGCTCTTGGCAATCTCTTTGTACCTCAGTGCTCTCTCAAAGGGCATTGTGAGCTCTTTGGGATACCTATGTCTGATCCTTCTGTGACTGTGGAACTAATGATATCAGAATAAAACAATATTACTTGGTTATATAACCTTGGGAAATTCCAACCCAGGAAAAATGTGGGATGATTTTAGTCCCTGCTGAAATCCATTCAGCTATATGATTACGTGTGACAATTTCTTAACAAAGCACTGAGATGCTGTACAAAACAGATTAGGACAAGAAGGGAAAAGAAGCACATTTGCAATTGAAAAAAAACTGTGGGAAATTAGTCTAGGAAGGAAGCCACAGCAGTAAAGGTCCAGGATTTCAGAATCCTCTAGTCATGCTCTCTTGGGCTTGATCATCTGGCTAGCTGTACTGCATTACCACTTCGTCATGAGGGAGCAGTAGCAGCTCCCTAGCAACACCCTTACAAAATGAGGCATTTTCACAGTCACTCAGGCATCCAAGCAGGACTGCCATTTCAGAGTTTTATCCTAGGTATTGTTTACATGTGTTTAGTTAATAAAACAAAATGAATGAATATAGCAATGACTCAGTAAGTATACTAATCTAATAAATCCTCCCCTTCATAGTAAACATATGAGAATATAGATTCACAGCAGAGATGTTTTAAAAAAGGAAACAGATTATAAAATCTTTAACCTGGTACCCAAAGCAATAAATCACATAAAATCCATAGCCTCAAGTATGCAAAACATGAATCTGTGAAAAAGGATGTCTCTAGTCATACACAATAACACTAATTTGACAGTAAAGTTTCCAAAGGAATTGGCTGTTGTGTCTATATACAGCAGCAGCTTCACAGTGTCTGGATCATGATAATTTGGCATCCTTAAGGAGATGAAGTTTAGGATTACTGAAGAAATTTTGCTTTTCCAGAAAGGGTCCCAATATTAAAGAGAAAAATGCCAGTTGCTATATGTTCAATTAATGAAAATAGGCCCAACTAGTAATTTAGCTTTCATCTCATGTCGATTCTGGTAGGATGTCACAAGAGTTTGACTTGGCACCTGGTTGTTTGATGAAATAATTATTAATAGTGAGATGCCATCAAAATCACAAAATTCAGACCTTTGAGGTCAAGTTCAACTATCTAATTTTACAAATGAGGGGACATATGCCCAAAGAGACTAAGTTACTTGCCCAGGATCACATAGTAATAAATTGTCAAAGGCAGCATTTGAATGCAGGCCTTTCTAACTCTATCCTCTTGTCCAATCCACACGGTGTAATCTCTGTGGCCAAATCATGATAATATAATTACATAGAGTCAATCATGATTATACAGTTGTATAATTAAGAACCAGTTGATCATGTTCCATTTTAGAAAAGCTGACTTTTCCAGTGATTCAAGAACAGAAAACTTAAGAATGAAGAATAGTGTCTTTCTTTCACAGGACCTGTTAGTTGAGAGAATTTACATTGTCTTTGTCATTGAGCTTCCCAATCATGCTATCCTCCCAGGATTCTTGATTGCAGCTGAAGCATAGACTTTCTTCCCCTGCTCAAGCTGAAAGCAAAGAACGCAACACATTTCATAGATCATAGACAAGAGCAGAAAGAGACCTCAGTGACCACACATCTAATCCTCTTGTTTTGTGCATGAGGAAAAAGAATTGATGATGCCAGAGAAATTAACTGATTGGCCAAAGGTCACACAAGCAGTAAGTGATGTATCTAGGGATATTTGTGAATGATCTGTGATGAAGAGCCCTTGCAGGATGCCCAGTCTGCTAAGAACTTTGGATCAAAGCAAACACTTCACATCATGGGAGTTCACCTTCAGCACATCGAGCATTGAATACCTACTTGTCGATGACTATAAAGTATAAAGCCCACCCAAAAGAAACTTACAGAATGCAGGTTACTTTCCTTGTGTCCTTTGAAGGGTGTCCTTAAGGGGTACAAAGCAGTATGCTATTATCAATTTATAAAGCCCCGAAGGGCTGAGTTATTTAAGAAGCTATATATCCTTATGAAATTTCATGATGATGAGACTTCTAGAACCATTGCTCAGGTTCAAATTCTGAAGGCTTTTTACAGTGGCTATAGCAACACTGGAATTAATTTCTGATTCTCTGGACATCACAGAGGCCTCAGTGAACAGTGTCAGTGTTTGTTCAAATATGTTTAATCAATTCCCTCAGTGAGAATATCTGTAGGTATTATTAATATAACATTCTGTTATGATCTTCATTCTCTTAAAGGTTCAATTAATTATACAAAACAAAAATGAAAGAAAATGTAGCTCTTAAAACGGGCTAAAGATTTTTATTCTATGTTCCTGTATTTGTGGACCTGTAAACCAGTAGCTTTACCCATATGGCACTTTAAAATTAGGTCTCATTATATGGTCACACCTTTCAAAAGTGGCCTCTGAAGATAATACATGTCCAAGAAGGGTGGCATGTCACCATGATCTGTAGGCAGTGCAAAAATTAAGCAGGGTTACAAAAATTTGTGTGATTTCTATCTATTTCGGTAAGGAAGATAGAAGAGGAGGTACAAAAAGGTTTTTAGGATAGGGAATATGGTTTTGATTGGCAATTAGAAAGGAAGAACTGAATATATATTGAATATATATTATGTATGTGTATACATATGTGTGGTATATATGCCTATCTGTGTGTACATCTATATCTACATAGGTATTTATCTGTTTAAGAAACAACATGGTTGGGGAGGCTAGGTGGCACAGGGAGTAGAGCACGGACCCTGGAGTCAGGAGTACCTGAGTTCAAATCCGGCCTCAGACACCTAACATTTACTAGCCATGTGACCTTGGGCAAATCACTTAACCCCAATTGCCCTGCCTCCCCCCTCCAAAAAAGCAAAAAAAAAAAAAAAAAAGAAAGAAACACCATTTTTTACCCATTCTAGTTCTGCCTCAAGAAGATTAGGAAATGTACTTTAAAAAGATGAAGGAGAGGGAAAAACCTTACTTCCTCATTCAATGTCTGCTCAAGCAAAATTTTGAAATAAGGAAAGTCATCTTTAAACTTTTCTTTGTGGTATTGTTTCTACTCTCTGACCCCTCTAGTCCTATGGGAACCTTAAGGGACAGAGGCATGATAGCTGTCTTCTCTTAGTATTTCAAGTATTCACTTCAAGTATTCAGTTCAAGTATCATTGGGATCACAAGATAATAGATTCAGAACTGGAAGAAACCTAAGAATCTCTTCCAAAACTCCTCACATAAGAAAACTCAGGCCCAGAGAGTTGATGTGTCTTGTCTCTCCCTTCATCTTCCTCCTCCAGTGATTAGTTTTCTCATGTTTTTTTTTTTTTTCTCTTCCTTTGAAAACCTGGCTGCTGGAAAATTATCTACTAATGACAGGTAAACTATATAGTCACTAAATACAATATAATTTCAGGCAGGAGCTCTAGCGGCTAGGGGGCATCAGAAAAAGATGCACGTAGGATGGAGGTAATGTTCTAGCTGGGCTGTGAGGAAAACTAGGGACTGATTCTCCGAAACAGAGGTGGCAGCTCTCACATTCCTCAAGAGAGAAGGGACCCTGTTGAATTCACTTCTCTGCCAACTGGCACATTTTGAAGAAATGAACAAAATGGTATAATAAAATTGCCCTCCTCTTCAATTTCTGATTCCAGGTCGTTGCTAACCCACAATTCTTCGGCTTCTCTCTTAAAATATTCCCCATCTTATTAGCCCATCCTCCCTATTATTCTCCGAAGGCTTCCAGTGCAGTGTGCCAGCCCCAGTTCTTTGTGCCTCAGTTTCTCCATGATTAAGCCCGTGACATAAGATGCCTTTCCCTTGCTTCAGTTGGACAGTAAGGACAAGTAAGTATGGGAAGGACAAACTTGAATAACCTTCATTCGAGCTCTTCAGCTGCCAGCTGCTCCCTCCCTAAGTCACCTTTGTATATATTTTATAAACACTGCATGTTGTGTTCTTAGATATAATGTAAGCTCCTTCATGGAAGAGGCTTTTATTTTTGTCTTTATAACTCCAGCACTTAACACAGCTCCTGGTACATAGTAAGCACTTAATGGGCAATTGTTTGATTGAGTAGTTTTGAACCAAGGCAGGCATCTTTCCCATATAAACTTTTTTTTTCTTTTCTTCCCCATATCTCAGTGATTGTTATTCATAATGCACTTAGGTCAATTAGTTCCCCCCTCCTCTGTGTCCAGGACCATCAGGCCTGTCACTGTTGTCACTATGTAGTTAAATATGATGGCAATTAATATATCCACTTGTGTTTTTCAGTGCCATTCATAATTTTCTTGGTGTGTTGAGACAATTTTAGTAAAAATTTGTGCATGTCTGCATTTCGTGATAGGTAGTGTCTGCCTCCTTTTAGATCCTAAGGATCAATGCTAACAAAACAGACACTCATTATTTCAAGATCAAGCTGGATTTCCAGCAACTCTGTTATCCTTATTTATGGCAGATGTCTGTGACAAACCCTTCCCAACTTTAGCAACAGCTCTCTTGATGTCTCAAGTCTTTTATTTGTTTCCATAAATAGTGCTGGAGCACAGTCATTTGATCTCACCTAAATGCTGTGCTTTTGCCACGGTAGCTTTAGAACTGAGGAAATAAGAGACTCTCCTCAATAGCTGGGCAAAGGCTAAGCTGCTTTCACCTGCTGCTTTGAGTTATTTCTAAACAGGTTTGAGCCCATAATGAATTTGTAGCACTTTTTTTTTTCACTTCTAGAGGTGGAAACATGACTCTAAATCCCATTTATGGGGGCCTCTTTAAAGACTGCCTCACAAGCCAACTTGAAGGCTCAAGATACTGTTGGAATGACACCCCAATATTCTATGATCTGGGATCTCATTTATGAGGATTTTCCTTCAAATAGTGTAGATCACAATCAACCCTCTCCACCTCTCCATCTTTTGCTGCCCTCATTCTTGTCTGCTTATAAATTCACAATAGGAGGGCCAGACAATGGGCTGGGGTTCTTTGATTTCTCATGACATTATAGGGAACTCACAGGCAGTTTATCACTTTTGCCTAGCTCTTCTTACATGTTTGGTGCTTTTCTGAGTCTGCAATTTCTCTAATAGCATTTTTTACACCACTTTTTCAGTGAAATTCCTAGAATCGCACACAGACATGCAAATAATGAAAATATTCCTAAACTATAAGCATCCACATTTGTCAGTGGTTTATGACCCATTTCATCCAACATTATATAGCTATCACTATGTGTTCAGAAGTCAAATCAAGGTGTCTTTTTGCTTTAGGTAGTTTTATCAAGTGAATGAAGTTCTAGCCTCAAAATGTCAGAAGGCCCAAGTCCAGTCAGTGCAGAGGCTATAGCAATGGCCTCAGGGCCAGGAAGACCCGACTTTAAGTCCTGTTCTTGATACTTATTAGCTCTGTTTCTTTCAAGCAGCTGGTTGTGGGATTTTGTTTCTTATTCAATCTGTTAATTTTTCTTTGGTTTATTCTTTTGGGAGACTATTTACTCTTTTCACATTTAAAATTATGAAAGTTGGGGTTATATTCTTCTCCCTCCATTTTTTTTCCAAATTAAGATTCCCTCTTCTTCTCTAAACAAAATTCTATATCTCTTTACTTATGTTAGCTTAATTTATTTTAAGATAACCTTATCCTTTCCGACTCTGTTCCCTCAGCCCCACCCCCACTCCGCATTTGTTATTCCTTTCCCTAGTTCTGCTTATCAACTCATTTTTCTAGCTTATTTTATCTATTTTTATTTCCCTCTTTTCCCCCTCTTGATATTAACCTCCCCTCCTCTCTTGCCTTTCAAATTATTTTGATTGTTAGTTTCTTAAATTTCATTTTCTGTATATTTTTTGTGTAAAACCATCTTTTCCTCATTTTCTTCATTCAAATTTTTTAATCCTCTTCTAGTCTCTGTACTCTACATGGAATTCATGATTCTGAGGTATCTATTTTGGGGTACTTTCTGAACAGTTTGTACATCATTATTTTAAAGATCTTTACCCATTCCCCTGTTTTCTGTTATGCCTACATCTTAAAAATATTTATTCATTCGGTGATGGAGAGGATATTGTCCCAGTATAAGACTTGTCCTATCTTCCTGATTGTGCAATTCACTATTGACATTTGTCTTCATTTTGGTCATTTTACCCCCATGTGCTTCCAAATGTCCTTTCGTGGTCCATGGTTTTCCTTTGGGTATCATTTGCCCTCAGGACTCTGATTCCCCTTTGTCTGAAGCAGGGAATGTATTCTATCTAAGCACCAGATCCCTTCAGACTCGACTCTTTGTACGGTTCCTATCTTCTTCTATAGAATATCACTCTTCTTCCATAAATACACTAGTCACTGCTACTCCTCCCACCACTGAAGCAAGAGTTCCTTTTTTTTCCTTTCCCCCTCTCCAATTCCTCAATTCAATTCCTTCAGTTCCTCCTTCAATTGTCTTCTCACCCACTTTCTTACAGGCTTTCTTCCTAAGAGAGTACAGGAGTTATTTACTTTTCATTGTTAACCTTTTATTTGATTAGGGTATATGACATACTCCACTCTATTTTATTTATTCCCTCCTTACTTTTATGGACACTCCCGTTCTTTAATTTAGTCCCACAAAATCAATCAGCCAAGCAAACCATGACAACCACCACCAGAGCAACCATGAAATTGCCTGTAGGCAAGGTGTTGTCAGGTTTTAGTTCTTGGTATTTCAGGCTTGTTTCTCCACCATCACTTCTATTTGTTTTCACCATTATCTCTTTGTGTACATATAGATAGAGAGGAGAGAGAGAGATAGATAGATAGATAGAGAGAGAGAGAGATAGATAAAGATAGAGAGAGAGAGATAGATAATTTCTTTGTTCTTATTTTTTTGATGTTGTTGTTGTCATCCATGGTAACAGTATTTGTTTACCATTCTTGTATTTCTAATGTCTAGTGTACTTGAGAAGCGAATGATTTCTCCAGGTCTAGTTTTGTTTCTAGGAACATTTCAAATACCCTTTTTATGAATGTTCATCTTTTATTTCCACTTTCATTTATGCTTAGATTTGTAGAGAGGGCCACCTCAGACTTAATCTTGAGCTCCTTTACTTTTTGAAACATATTATTCCATTTATTCCTGCATTTTTTGTCAGGTGCAGAATAGTCTTATGTTATTCAAATTTTCTTTTCTCTCTATATGAAGATCTTTTTCTTAGCTGCTTGAAGAATATGTTGTTTGTCAATGAAATTGTTAAAATAAATTTAAACCATTGTGTGGCTTGGAGTTTGCAGCATAGTTGTTCTTATTGTTGTTTCTAGGAGGCAATCTGTGGATTCATTCAACTGGGATGTTGTTTTCTGTGTTCAGACATTCTAGGTTACTTTCTTGTATTATTTCTTGCATTATACTGTACAGGTATTTTTTTTCTAAAAGGCCGAAGATTCTTGAGTTATCTCTATGAATCTTTTGAGTTCAATTTATTTTGTTTTATAGAGACTATACTTTAAAAAAACTATTATCATGTTTTGGTTCTGTTCCTCCAGATTGTCCTTCACTTCTGCATATTTGCATTTCTAATCAGTTATTCTCTCATTTGCCTCTTTGAAGATACTTGCCACTATGAATTAGAATTTTTCTATTCTGCAAATTATTTCTAATATATAAGCTATAAATTCAGCTTTCGTGGTTCTTATTTCTCTTCTAAAACATTCAGGAATATCCATGTTCATTTGGGTCCTCTGTCTCTTTGCATTTTGCCTCACTTTACTTTGCCTTGCAAGATCTGTTCATAGATAACCTGAATTATTTTATCTGATCTGTAGGCCACCCACATTCCCTTCTATTATTACTTTCTTCCCTGTTTAAATGCTTAAGATCAAGGTCCTTAATTGAATTTTATTCTTCCTTATATCTTTAACAATTTGTTTTTCATCTTGATTTTTCTCTATTTCTTGCTTCCTGTCTTCCCTTCTGATGGCAGTTCCCTGTGTGAATGCAACTCAAAGCTGCTTCAGACCCTTTCCTCCAAGACCATGAAATTCGCTTTTCACCATCCTCAGTCCCTACCATTATTGAACTAATTTATTCACTCTTTTTAACTCATTATTGCAAGGAACTCTTTTAGGATATGGGATACATTCATTAAAAAAAAAGTGAATTTGAAATGGTCCTAGAAATAAAACTAGACCCAAAAAAAACCATTTGATTCTCAAGCACCCCAGACATTAGAAATATAAGAAGGGCAAACAAATACAGTGATGATGGATGACAACAACAACATCAAAGAAATAACAACAGAGAAGTATTAATGTTTTTTATAAATGTACACAGAGAGATAATGGTGAAAACAGAACAGAAGCGATGATGGAGAAACAAGCCTTAAACACCAAGGACTAAAACCTCACAACACTTTGCCTACAGGCGATTCAGTGTTTGTTATGGTGGTTGTTTGGTTTGCTTGGCTGATTGATTTTGTGGGATTAAATTACAGGATGAGAGTGTCCATAAAAATGGGGAGGGAAGGAATAAGATAGAGTGGAGTATGTGATGTACCCTAATCAGGTCAGAGGGTAACAATAAAGAAGCATCTTCAGGAGGGAACAGAATGCGCCTTATCTGGTCAACTACCACAAGCCACATGCATGTACTTCCCACTTCCTCTCTATTCCTCCATTTTCTAGCCAATTTCTTTTGGGGCACACAGTGCTGCTACACTGCTCTTGCAGCCAAACTAAATTGCTGCCCTTTGGATCTCCAAGGTAATGGGAGGAATAGAGGGTCTAAATAGAGAGTGGAGTTTTGTTGCAAGTAAGTGCATCAACTTGTGTAGATCTTTTGAGAAGAGCAGTGGGGAAGAGGGTGGGTGCTAAGTAATCATGCTAGGTGTCAAGGATTCTTTCCTTTTTTAAAAAGTTCATTGATTTTTTACCCAGTTTGGGTTCTTGGTGTCCTGGCCCATAGAGAAAAATGAAATAGCTTTATGTCTTTCACACAAGTTCCTATTTTTAAGAGGTTTGAGAACTCATGAAGATTTGATAAAATGTCTAGTCCTCCCCCCACCCCAAATCACTACATAAATGTCTTATAGCAGACTCTTTGCTATATCATATTTTATATCTGGTATAGCTAACATCTCACTAGGAAAGAACAATTAGCAATTAATGAATCAGAGTTCTGTGATATTTTTATGAAGGAAAATAATTCATTAAATTAAATAAAACCTTTTGCTTCAATAACAACTGTTAGAACTTAAGAGTGTGAACTTGGCCTGGGTGTTTCCTGTGAAATGAAAAGATGAGCAAAATTCAAATATGCAAATATATTGGAGTTAAGTGACTTGCCCAAGGTCATATGGCTAGTTTTTGTGTTAAGTGTCTGAGGCCACATTTAAACTCAAGACTTCCTGACTCCAGGGCCGGTGCTCTATTCACTGAGCCACCTAGCCACCCCTGAGTCCTAAACTTTTAATCCAAATTCTAGTTTGTGATTTGTCCCCAATCTTACAAAAGTATGGAAGTATCACATTAGGCAAAACAGGAACAAATATCTAGCTTTGCCTTCCCTGGCTCAAAAGTCATCAGTGCTGTCTAGTGACTGGCTGAAGCAAATCCTGCCCTTGGCAGTTCACCTTTGGATCTTGGCTTTAATTCTACTTTGGCTTATCTTTCTGGTTTATGATGTGTGCTTTTGCCTTATTGTAGACTGCTGTGCCTTGGCTGCTCTGTTTCAGTTTATTGCTTGTTTTATGACTTTTGGCATTATTTTATTAGATGTACCTGTGCCTTTGTGTTACTTGTTTGCTTGGTTAGTGGCCCTATGTATGTATTTGTCAGTAGTACAGTTTAGCTTAATTCTGAGACTAGCTGCCATTCTGGAGGTACCCACCTTCTGCTATCATGAGTCCACTACGACAAGCGACCTAGTGTTGCCACAAATTAGCTATGTACTCTTAGGTAATCGATGTAAGAGCTCTGTTTTCCAGTTACATTATCTGATAAAATAAGAGAATCAGAGTTTTCACTCCACACTAAAGAATGGTAAAGCTTTCAACTGGTACAATTATCTGGAAAGAAATTTGTAATTATGCTAAGAAACTGACTAAAATAACCATACACATTGACTCAGAGATTCCACTGATTCTTCAAAGCAGCCAAATCCCCATGTGCCCCAAAATATTCACAGCAATATGCCACTTATTTTAATAGCAGCTAACTAAAAACAAAGTAGATATCCTTTGATTGAGGAATGGCAAAACAAACTATGGCATAAGAATGTAATGGACTATTTTTGTAGGGTAAGAAAAAATATGAAGGATTCAGAGAAGCATGGAAAGAGATCAACTGATTCAAGGGAAATAAAACCTCTCTCTCTTTCCTCACACACACACACACAGACACAAACAGACAGACACACACACACATACACAAAACTGCAACAATTTATATCAAAAGAACAATAAAAATGACCAAAATTGAGTCCTATGTAATTATATTTATCAAGCTTGATCCTGGAAAAAAAATGAGAAAATTCATCTTCCTCCCTTCTTTTTATTTCTATGGGATTACTGAAGGAGAACACTATATACTTTCAGCCATAGTTAATGTATTACAGTGCAATTAGTTTTATTGAACTAATTTATCCCCTCTTTTAAATTCATTGTTGCAAGGGACAATTTTTAGGATGTGGAAAGAATTAATGACATATTTGAAAATGAATGCATAAAGTATATCAAAACATAGTATGTCAATACTTTAAGGAGAAAAAAATTAAATCAATTAAAATAAAGGGGTCAGATTTTTGCCTCCAAAAAGTGATAAGGAAATCAATCATCCTCCTTTTATTGGAGAAACAGAAAACTATCTATGTGAGCAAAATGTACCTTTGAGCTTAGTTTTGCTTATTCAAGTTTGTTTTATTCAAGGCACTAGCTAGAGTTTTATATATAACTTCAAGATTTGTGGAGTACTTTGTACACCTTATCTACTTTGATTCTCCCAGAAATCCATTCTGCAAGGCAAGTGAGGTAAGGATAGAAATTAGGAAATAACTATGATATAAAAACAAAAGTCATCATTAAAAATGAGCTAAATTAAACTAAACTAAAATAAGGGGCTAGGATTGATTCCAGCTTTTTTGTTTTGTTTTGTTTTGCTACATATGATAGGCAGTATGGCATAATTAGTAGAGAACCAGTCTCTGAGTCAGGAAGACTTGGCTCCCAGTTTCATGTCTTACACATACAGACTGTGTGATCATGACTGATCTTTCATAGATCTCTATGATCACAGATGCAGAGAAATGGCTAACCTGCATTGGTTCAGAGTTTCCCATACAACAAAATCCCAGAACCTGTCCCTATGGCTATATGTGTCTCTCTGCCTGAACTTAGAACCCTGTGTATTGCCCAACATTTTTGTTTTCCCATTACAAGAAGGGGGTCTTAAGCTCTTGAAGTCTCTTGCAGCAGAGGACAAGCTCTGTTAGGTCCTACCAAAGTGCCTTCTAGAACAGACAATATATCTTTCAACTGAAGACCAGCTTTGCTAGGTGTGGAAGGGCTTCTTCACTAGGCTGACCAAAGAATGATGATTTTTTTGGCTACAATAACTATTTTAAAAGAGCATACTGAGTTATAGAAGGGTTATATTCTGTATGTGAGTATCCCAAACAAGCAATCTTAGACCCTTGGAATATTTACGTATTAAAGAAAAATTCCTTGAAAGATTTTGTGCCACGATTATTAGGAAAACAGAAGAAGCTAGCAATGAAGCAACAAATAGATTTAAATGAAGAAATAGCCAAATGAAGAAGGGCAAAAAAGAAAAGACAGAGAACATGAATAGAAAATCAAGATTATGGGTCAAAGTCCCCCAAACTGTTTTTCTTATATATTGCACAAGGTTATTTCTTTACTCTATGGGACATATCCAAGTTCAAAAATTCTATTTAAGAGTTCAGATATATCTTCAAGGTTAGAAATATATTGTACAATATTTTAAACTGAGGGATATTCTCTTTTGTCAGTTAAAACCTACTGAGATCCAAGTTTATAAAAACGTTATAGAGTATATCTTATTTCTTAAAAACATATTTGTTGAACAAACTTTTGAAGTATCTTCAAAATGCAGGAATTTTTTTATTCCTCATTCATTAATCATCAAATTATGTTTTATACTGCTTTTTAAAAAAAATAGCAGATTAGTAAGTTTGGAGCTTTCTTCACCTTGGTTACACCTGACCCTCCGATTTTTCCTCATATTTTGGAGGCCATTATCTGTCCGTAATTTTGCTTTCCAAGTTTAATACTTCTTTTCCACCTCAGCAAATTTATTGATTTTTTTCTTCTTGTTTGAAAGTGCTACTTCTTAGGTCATTCAACTTCATGATGAAATAAGAGCTAGTTGTTGAACTTGTTGAACAGAACAGAACATCCTTATCAATCATTTTTTTTTTCAGTTTTGGTTCTTATTGAATTTAAAGGAAATTCTACCAGCTTTGCTCAATACAAATAATTTTCTGCTTGGTCGGGTTACCTATTGAATAGTCATATTAATTCGAATAAGTTTCTTCCTGCTAATGTTGAAATATTTTTAATCAGAACCATTTCAGCCTATATAATTTAACAGAACAGAAGAGAAATAATTACTATTGTATAATTTCCTGGGTCGCTTTCAAGGTCTCATTTCCAAAAGCTGGGTATACAGATTGACCAAAAGACATAATGTCATTCTCAACATAATTATTTTTTCTTAGTCTTATTGCCTCAGTTATATTTTTCTAGGTTTGTACCTGGAGTTCAGAAGTCTTGAGTTCAAATCCCAGGCATTTAATAACTGTGCTTATGGACAAATCACTTTCCAGAGCCTTGTTTTTCTCATCATTAAAATGAGGATAAGGTTACTTTTATTCATTCAAAAAGAATTTATCTATGTTCAAGTTACATCAGTAGATGTTTCAGGGTACCAGGGTAAAAATTAAATAGGCCCTGCCTTCAAGAATCTTGCTGCTAATGGATAGAACATATATGCAGATAAGACATCACATAATATAAACCAAGTAAATAAAAAGCAATTTGTGGCATTGACAGGGCAGTAATGATTGAGGTTATAAAAAATGTCCTCTATAGGAGGTTTTGCCTGAACTGAGCCTTGATTGGAGCTAGGGATCCTGTAAGGGCACACGCACTGCTTATATCACAGAGATGTTGGAAGAAATGTGCTTTGCAAAGCTTAAAGACATTTATAAATGTGTTATTTTTATCACTCTAGTGAATAAATCTGTGGGTAAAGTCAACTTAAGGGAGAATACAAAAAACTACACAATGAAAGCATATTCATGGTTAGAAGCTCCATCTGTATCCAGTTCCCAAAGAAGAGGGATTGATATAAAATCAACTTGTTCTCCCCATATGGCTTTCCATATAACTTGATGTAAAGGTGCCTTTTCTCCTGAATTGGCCACGTTTTCATGAAGAATACATATTTTTATCTTTATCTTCACTGAAACAATAAGGATTTTTGTACCTAGATTGGCATATGCACATAAAGGAAGAGAAACATGACATATATGTATTTATTTTCACATAGGCAGCTATAGCAATACATTAATCAACTAGAATGGCTGCATCTGTGACTCTACAACTTTACAATGATAATTATCTAATGAGAGGGTATCTTTTTTAATAGATACCTACTTGTGCTATGAAGGATAATTACTGGTGGCTGTGTACCAAAACAGAATAAAGAACACATTATGAATTTTAAACTGTTAAAAATACAAACTAATGGTTGTTGCTTTTGTGACTATATTGTAGTTATGTTTTTAATTGGTAGTTTTCAGGGGAAGAACCAGCAGCTTACCACAAATAAAAAGTATTTGAATAATAATGGTATAACGGAAAGAGGACTACATTGGATCTCAGAAGATATGGCTTCTTTTCTCAGTTCTGCTGTTTTGACTTTGACTCAGTCTGTTCCCCTCCCTAGTTCAAGTTTCTTTACTTTTAAAACTTAAAAAAAAATAAAACAAGCTTCCCCTTGACCATTTCATGCCAACCACTCCAACTTGTTCTTTTCTTTTCCTTACAAATTCATGGAAAATATACTCTATTTATATGTCTTTATGTATATCTTATTTTTTCATAATCACTTCAATCTCTTGCAATCTGGCTTCCATCTTTACCACTCTATTGAAATTCCTTTCTCAGATATTACCAAAGCCCTCTTAATCTCTCAGTACATTTCATCTGACTTAAAATTCAAGTCTTGTACCAAATGACCAATATAGAAATATTTTGCATGATTGCACATGTATAACCTCTATCTAATTGCCGGCTGCCTTGGGGAGAGACTAAGAAGGGAGGGGAGGAGGGATAGAATTTGGAACTTAAAGTTATAAAAATATTAAAAATTGTTTTAACATGTATTGCAAAAAATAATATATATATCAATATATGTGTCTATATATGTGTCTATATATATATATATATATATACATATGTATATATATAGTGCTGACCTCTCCTCTCAGTGCCAGACATGTCACTGTTTATCTGATATCTTCAACTGGATGTCCCATTGACAGTTCTAACTCAAACATTGTCAAAAAGCTTAAAAATGTACCAAATTTATTTTTTCCTTCTGATTTCACAATTTTTTATACATGTCATCACCATGTGTATATCCTCAGATGTTGGAAATCTCAGTGTTACCTAGCGGACATGCAGACCTGATGTACAGAAGACCTGAATGTAAATCTGGCCTCAGGTGCTTACTAGTTGCATGTTATAGGCCAATTCACTTTATCTCCTCAGTCTCTTCAATACTAAAATGAGGATAATAATATAATCCATTTTCCAGGGTTGTTATGAGGATTTGAAAAGAACTTTTAAAACCGAAAAATACTATACGATGTGCTAGCTATTACTTATCCTTTCATCTCATATATCTCAGATCAAATAAGTTACCTTATTGATTCTCTGTAATATCTTTTGCATGCCTTTAACATAGTCTAATGTGGCCCTCATTACCAGCTACCAACTTAGATTATGTTAATAATTTTCTAACAGGCCATTCTGACCCCATCGTTTTCCCCTGAAATCTATTCTTCTTATTTCTGTCAGATTAATCTTCTTTTTGAATTTTACATGAGCTTGGACAGATTTCAGAAGATAGTGGAGGATAAAGCAGCTTGGCATAATATGGTCCATAGGGTGAAGAGTCAGACATAACTGAACAAATGAATAACCACAATAAATTAATTTTTCTGACAAACAGCTGTAAATATGTAAAGAAAAAACATGATAATTAGACGAGAAAAAGAACACTAGTGACTAGTGAGATAAGGAAAGATTTTCTGTACGAAGTCGCTTGGTAAGTGATTCTTGAATGAAGCCAAGGATTCTAAGAGCCAAAGGGGAGGAAGGTGTTCTTTCTAGGCATGGGAAGCCATTTGTGCAAAGGGATAGAAAAAGGGGGGAGAATGCTGATTCAAGGAATGTTAAGTAGGCCAGTTCCATTGGAATGTAGAATGTGTTAAGGGAGTAACATGGAATAAATCTAGAAAGTTGACCCAAAACCAGATTGCAAAAGTCTGTAAATGCCAAGCTAAAGAGTTTTCTTTTTTTATTGTATTCTTAAAGGAATAGGATTCCATGTAAGATATTTGAGCAGGGGAGTCATATAACCAAATCTGTGCTTCAAAATTATTTTGACAGTTTTATGGGTTGGGCAGAATGAGGAGGAAGACACAGATGAGGAGACTATTGCCCAGGTAAGAGGTGAGAAAGACATGAATTAGGTTGTATAACTAAAAGGATGGTGATGATTCCAATAATAGCATGAAAGTTTGGAGAGAGTTCTTTAAGTTTAATCTCACCCCATCCCCTTAACTGTTGAATTTCAACCATCCAGCTCAACTGTTATTTTCCCAAGTTCTCCAATAAGGAATTTAATTTGCACCCTATATTTCCCACAGACACTTTTTTTTGCATCTCTCTAATGTGCACATCAAGCAATTTTACTTGTACCATCATTATCAATGAAATTCCTCAAATGGAATGTAAGGTCCATGAGGACCATAACCTTGTCTTTTATAAATGTCTCCACTGAGTCCCTCAGTACTGTTCTCTAAAACTTTACATACTTTGTTGAATTTAATTAGAAGGTTGGACTAAGTAACTCCTATGGTCTTTTCTCAGCTATAAAATTCTTTAATGTTATGAGTTTATTATCAGGGAATTTACAGCATCCTGCCTAAGAACTGTGCTAAAAATTCTTTGGATTGGTTTGACATTTAACTTGTGAGGCTAATGGGAGCACATTATTGAGATCTAATAGGATACTATCTGATAGGTTACAGGTAGAAGGTCTAGCTGGTGGCCTAATTATATGATAGAACAAATGAAACATAACTTAGTAAGCATTTACTATGTGCCAAACACTGTGCTAAGTGCTGAGGATGCACATTTTAAAAGTGAGGCAGCCTCTATGCCCTTGAGAAGTGCTCACCCTGATAAAGGGATGAAATGCATAAAATAGTTCAACTTCCGTGCACACAGAAAGGCCCCAAATTCCTAATGACACTGAAGTAGCAAAAATGGCAAGTCCCAGGCATCCTTTGAGTACATCAATAAATGACAACATCCAGGGGTCTAAAGGCCATATATGCTGGCAAGGCAAATGGTAAGATCCAGAGGATCTTGGGACTCAGAGGAAGGGCAAATGGTAAGGCCTGCTAATCTTCCATCTCATTAAAAGGATATCAGTTGTTGACTCTATCTCACCCAAGTGGTGTAAGCAGTCATGGTTGGATCCAGGTAGTGTACAGTTTGGGAGAAAGGAAAGAGAGAAGTCTATTTTATTTTTTCTTTTGCTTTTTGGAGGGCAATTGGGATTAAGTGACTTGCCCAAGGTCACATGGCTAGTTTTTGTGTTACGTGTCTGAGGTCGGATTTGAACTCAGGTCCTCCTGACTCCAGGGTTGGTGCTCTATTCACTGTGCCACCTAGCCACCCTGAGAGAAGTCTATATTCACAGTGAAACATTGACGAAAATGAAAATGAAACATTTCAAACTCCAGGATTCATCTGTAATAGGGGAAGAGGAGGCCAAGAAAATTGGGAACACGTTTTCAGAATCCTTATCTGTTGTTATGAATTACGTTGTCTGCTAAACTGATCTGGTGGTTTAAGCCTCTCAAACTCTGCCTTTCTTCAGTGACACAGATAGCAAAATGAAGACTTAAATATATTGTCACTGGCCAAGAGACACCCAAATCACAATTTTGTTATCAACTTGTTAATTTGAGCTTTCTTTCCTCAAAAGAGTATTTCATATGATTTAAAGGTTGAAAGCAAGATATAAAAGTACAAGAAATAAAAAACCAGCTCAAGAAAGCAAAAGTAGCAGGTGTTACCACATACATGAAATGAATCAACACCTGCTCTCAGAACTTGACTTTAAGCTTTCTGGGAACCAAAACAAGGAGAGAAATACTGATTGACATAGCTTTCCTTTCATTTCCCATAAAGCTCTAGTCTTTTGGATTTCAACGTCATGCCCCCACCTGTGGAATTTTCTTTCCCTCTATCCCCTTTTCAAAAATTCTTTTGTGTGTTGTCTTCCCCCACTAGAGTTTAAGCTACTGAGGGCAAGCATAGTCTTTCTCTTTTTTTTCTCAATATTTTCCCGTTTCCCCAACATCCCCAACATTTAGTGAATTGCCTGACACATGGTAATCACTTTCAAATGTTTATTGACTTTCATTTTCCAACAAAATCAAATATATAAATTCATTTGCAGAGAAATAAACTCCAGGACAAAAATTATATAAAAATAGAAATAAAAGTAGTCTACCTCACAGAAGTATTAGATAGATTAATAAACCTAAAGGAAAGAGTTAAAGAGGACTCCAATATTCTACTTTGAAGGCTATAAGAATTGGATAATGTTATATTTTAGGGAAAACAAATTCCTGTTTTTGATCAACATTTAACTAAAACAATAGGTATATTGTTTTATATCTATTATTGCTATAATGATAACATCAAAATATGATTTTCAACTATTTTAATGATATTTGTCCATCAATAGACATTTCAGTCATTGTCCTGCTCTGATCTAAGCAGTGTTAGGAACTAAATCAGTTCACCAGAATTTTACCAAGTATGATTGTTGTAATCAGAATAAGAACAGTAATAAGACAGACAACAAAAGGTTGCCATTTAAAGATTTAAATTTGCCTGCATCAGCAGAAGTCTGCTAGTAGATAGATGAAACAGAACACCAGAGTGGGCCCAGGCTCAACCCATTTAGGTCGTTATTTAACCTTAAAGAAATTAATAAAATTATTTCCTAATATCTTTTTCCTACACCCCTTTTTATGTTACTAACTTCTTTACTATAACATAAGATCATAAGCTTCAAACTAAGAAGGATCTTTTACAGATGGGGAGTTGAGCTTTAGAGACATTAAGAGGCTGGTCTAAGTCACAGAAGTAACTAAAGGGTTCTTTTAGGATTTACAAGATAGCTTTAAAGAAGTTCCTGGACACTTTGAATTCAAGATGTTTAAAAACCAAACAAAACATCGCCACTAATATTTAGACTTCTTGGTTTCTTGTATTGGTAATAATTTTATCGATAAATGATTCTCACATGCCTGATATTTCATTTTAAAATGTTAATTCAGTTCCTTTAGATGTTCAGAGAACATTTTTTTTCTCCCTGAAATTCTATTAAAAAAAAGTTTAATGTTTTAGAGTTGCTGCTTTGATTTATTAAAGTTTTTCAAGATCCTTTAAAAACACACACACACACAGAAACACACACAAACAAACCTCAAAACTGAGCGCAGAGAGAGTAGCAGAGCTGTGCTTTTCCAGTTGAAGATTTATTACTGATGATTCATTAATCAAGACGTTTAGGTCAAGATAACTGTTATTTTCTCCCAGAGGCAAGAAACATAAAGTATTAGCCAAGCTGAATTGGACTTCTTGACAGGGTTCTTTATTCTTTGCCACTAACAGATATGTTTTTGTGATGAAAGAAGAACTATGATTTTTTTTGAATGGACGATGAAGAAAAACTGGAGTTTCAATTATACACTAGACTGTAATGGTTTGTTTTGTTTTAATCCCTTGAAAATGTAGGACTCTGTGTTCCTTAGTAGTTTCTGAAGTTTCTCTTCATTAATAATAATAAAAAATGAAATGTGGCTTGAGGGATTGCTCAAAAGACACCTAACATACAATAGACTATATTGTCTATGAACATGTTTATTATGGGGAAGAGGGATGGGGGGTAGAGATGTGCTCTAGACCTGTCCAACTCTCCTTTTCTTTCTTTACTGCTTCCTAAAGCTTGGCTGTTTTTCTTCAACCACCAGGTTCCCCCTTTGAAAGTTTACACCAATTCTCTCCCTTTTATCCACTGGGATTTGTGTTTATTTTTCCTGCAAACTGTTATCTTCTCTTGCAGGGGAGAAAGAAAGTAGGCAGAAGAAAATGCCAGAATTCATCTTTCTACTGATTTTTGCTTTTTTTGCTTCTAGGATTTAGATGCTGCTGGAGCTGTGACGAACATTAACTGTCTACCTACACTGCTCCTGGCACAATTGTGAAGTGAATGAGATGAGTTTTCAATACTCCATTCACCACCCCTCCTTTCTTTCTCCCCAAGTACCTATCTATTACCTTCATACTTTCTTCTGGCTGCCCTGAATCAATTATTATAGTGTTCCATATTGTGATCTATGACGTCGAACTCTCCCCCATTGCAATGTATGTGGACTGTCTCTTATTCACCATTGGGCTAACAGTAACAAATTGCTACCCCAGCAAACTGACACTTGAAAACTAATGAGCACTAATGTGTTGTATCTCCTAAATAATTCACTTACTTTTTAACACCTTTGAAGGAAACCTTTGCTTCCCCTTCCTCAGATTCACTGTTACCTCCCAAAATCTTCATTTTGAGGAATATGCCACGCCGGCCTTATCTCCAGGCCTATCAAGGCTCCATTCTTGAATCTCCACACTCTCACACTCATTTCATTCCCTTCTATTCTTTGCCACTTTCTGCTTCCTAACTTTCTTTCACATGTTGTTTTCCACCATTAGAACATAAGCTCTTTCAGGTCATTAACTTTCTTTCTGCTTGTATTTGGATTCCCAATGCTTGGTAAGGGCCTGGCACATAGCAAGCATCTGATAAATCCTCATTGACTTGACTTTTCCTTGGCATAGATTACAAGGGAAGCAATGACTTAACCAAAAGGAATGCTTCTAATGACATCCATTTCTGCTACTATAGCAGCAAAGTGGGAGAAAGGAGTATAATCACTTATGGTGTCTTTCAAATAATAAAGGTCATATAGAGGCCTATTTCAGTTATAGCTAATTAGCTCATCTGGTTTGTCTCTTCAGCATGGTAACCAGCCATTCATGTCCTGTCTACCTGCTATTAGATTTTGCTCAGCAACTGATCCAAGTCTTTTCTACTGTTCTTAAGTCTTCAATTTAATTCTCATTCCTGTTGCTTTCAGCAGATAACCTTACCTCCCACTTTTCTGTGATAAAGGTGACTTCCCCAACTTTTCTTCTTTCTAATTGAAAATCTCTCTGCAGATTGAGTGAAGATGGAGACATAGGACACAGAAGTTTCCAGATTCCCTGAAAGTACTCCACAAAAGCTTGGAAATGTCCCTGCAGAGGTGTTCAGAGAGACAAGTTACCATGGCGGGTCGTGCCCAGAGTGTACGGGGGGAGGAGCACTAAAGCCTTTGGGGTAGTTCTTGCACTCTCTGCTGGACCTCTGCAGCTCCCAAATCCCTCTAATTGCTGGCCTTCCCTCCAGCCAGGGCTGCCCGAGAGCTTTGCTTCTGAATTATGGCTCCAGGTTCCGGCCATTCCACGCTGTGCGTGGAGCCACACTAGACACAGAAGTAGAGCGTGGGAGAAGAAGGTGGGCAAAATCAGCCCAGGAAATCCTTGCACCGTGTGGTGGGAGCCCAGCAGTGGTGGAGCCCCTGAGCTCAGCAACACAGGCTTAGAGTGTCTGGAGGTGCAGCATTGGCTGCAGACCTGGATCCCTCCACCAGAGACCACCATTACCAGAGCTGCAGGGAGGCCTCCTCTGACCATGTTCACCCACCAGGTCCAGGTAGACCCTGGCCACGCCATTCCTGGCCCGCCTGCGCTCCAGCACAAACCCTTGGGAAGTCAGTGACATCACAAAACCAGCCTTCTCAGGACTCCAAAATCTCAAAAGAACAAAAAGAAAACTTAAAATTGCAGAGGTCTGTGCATGCTTTATTCTCTATTAGTGGTCTTAGGAGAATATAGGGGGAACAGGAATATAGGAAAATATACTGAGGAAAAAAAGAGGAAGAAGGGGAGAAAATTACTAATGTATGATAGAAGTACTGAAGATGAAGACTAAATAGCCATAGAACAAAATGTGGGCTTTGGGGTATCTTGTTAGGCTCATTCTCTTTTGAATCAGATAAAGGAAGATTGAAAAAAATATTTTTATTTCATTAAATGTTTCCCAATTACATGTAAAAAGTTGTAATTTAATTTTTTAAGTTCCAAATTCTTTTTCTCATTCCCCTCCCTGCTCTTTGATAAGGCAAGCAATTTGATATCAATTATACATGTGAAGTCATACAAGGCAGCTTTCCATATTAGCCATGTTGCAAAAGAAAACTTAAAATGAAGCAGAAATAGAGGGCCAGAGCCAAGATGGTGGAATAGAAACAGGACTTCCTTGCGGCTCTGGCTTCCCCCTCCTCCAATACATGTAAAAAATGATTCTAAACAAACTTTAGAGCTACAGAACCCACAAAGTGACTGACAGAAACAATTATCCTGCTGAAGGGAAGCCTGGCAGGCTAGCAGGAAGGGTCCATCTCAACACTGGGAGCTGAGAGCAGTCCTGACTGAGCCTGGGTATTAGGCCCAGGGTAGCCTGATCAGAGGTGGCTGGAGCGAACTTGAGGAGAGTGGATCGCCAGCTGCTGTAGCAGTTTCCAGACTTTTTAATCCACAAATGCCAAAGACAATGTAAAAGGTCAGTGTGGAACTTTGTTCAAACAGGGGGAATACAGTAAGGCTGCCACCCCCAGAGCAAAAAGCAGAGGAAGTGTGGTGGCTGCAGCTGCTGCTGCTGTGTGGCTGGCTGCCTCAGAGCACCTGGGCTGCAGAGTGTAGGGGGACCAAGTGACCATTCTAAGGGGCAATTGCTCTTGCTTTAACCTTCTTGGATCTGGATTGCAGTCTTGGGTGGAGGTCCTGGGTGGTGACCAGATTGCCAGACCGTGTGGAGACCTCAAAGAGGGCACCCAACCAATACCTCCGGCAGCTGAGAAAACCCCAGCGTTTGGGATGAAAGCTCCCCTGTCTGGTGGCAGAGTCCTACTTGGCAAAAAGCCCAGGGGTCAAGTGACTGAGGGGTGATGTGACCAGACAAAGGAAACAAAACAAACAGAAGACTCCAACATTAGACTCCTATTTGGGGGACAAAAAGGAGCAAAGCATGGAACAGGAGGAAGATAGTGAAGTCAGAACTCCTGCACCAAAAGCTTCAAAGGAAAATACCAGATGGTTAGAGGCCATAGAGGACCTTAAGAAGCAGATAAGAGAAGTGAAGGAAAAATGGGGAAGAGAAATTGATGAGGGATGGCTCCCAATAGATTCAGCAGGAACTTTGATCTTTATCTTAAGACCAGAAAACTTGTGATTCAGTCTTAAAGAATTCAGCCCAAGCCAACTTAGAGTCAGAGTTGTAAAAGTTTATTTTATGCTTTACAGCAGGCAAGGGTCCTTTGGGGACCTGCAAGTTTATTGTTAGGCTGTACAGCAGGCAAGAGTCCTTTAGAGGACCTGAAACCTCAAAGGGGTAGAATTCGGGTTTTTATAGGGTAATCCATCATAGAACCCATGCCAATTATGCTAACTAGGTGATTAAGGGTGGGATTAGGGAGGAGGTAAGTGGGGCCAGTGTTTAAAGGAACATGCATTTTTTATGTAACTTCGCAGAACATGCATTTTTTTATGTAACTGCGCAGGCGTATTGCCCATGATTCACTGGGAAAAAGCCCAAGGGGCGGGGGCTACCTGGAGGTGTGGTTTTAGGCTTAAAACGTCACTAAGTCAGAGAATGGTCAAGGGCTGACTGAGAAGTGCCCAGTCTGCCACCCATCAGTGTCATGTTTTACAAGATTGTTGTCTGGGAACAAAGGCTAACGGAGATTCAATAAACTAAGGAGTTAACCCAGAGATAGGGTCCTGAAGGATTCATTGAGGCAGCCAAGGAGTCAACCTAGAGATAGGGTACCAAAGGAATCATGGGGGCAGCAGGATACAAGGGGGAGAAAACAGTTGCCTGAGCTGGAATGTTTATAGATACTTTAGTGAAGGATACATAAGAATAGCTTGTTATTGTTCCAAACTGAGATAAACAGTTCAGGAGTTGTTGCTGGGCAGAGTTAATGCTCTGAAGCTGGGGAGGGGTGGAGTAATGTGTAATTTTACAAACTGGTTTTACAGATTGATATTACAAAGTTTTACAGACTGATGTTACAAATATAGATCCCAAGCTCCCCATCATTCCTGATGTTACAAATTGGTATTACAAATTGAGTTTACAAATTTATTTTACAAACATAGGTCCCAAGCACCCCATCAAAATGAGAACAATGCAAGAACATTACGAAATGAGAGTCAACAGCCTGACTGAGGAAAATAATACTTTAAAAAACAGACTAACTCAATTGGCAAAAGAGGCTCAAAAAGGCAATGAGGAGAGGAATGCCTTGAAAAGCCAAATTTGCCAGATGGAAAAAGAATTTCAAAAGCTCAATGAGGGAATCTTTCCCTCAGATTTATATTGGAGCAAAGGGAAACTAGTGACTTTAAGAGAAATCAAGATGATTTTAAACAGATCCAAGCAAATGAAAGAATAGAAGGCAATGTGAAATATCTCATTGGAAAAACCACTGACCTGGAAAATAGATCCAGGAGAGATAATTTAAAAATTATTGGTCTACCTAAAAGCCACGATCAGGGAAACAACATAGAAATCATCCTCCAAGAAATTCTCAAGGAAAATTGCCCTGATGTTCTAGAACCAGAAGGCAAAATAGAGGTTGAAAGAATCTACCAATCACCTCCTGAAAAAGATCCCCAAAAGAAAACTCTTAGGAATATTATAGGCAGGGTCCAGAATTTCCAGATCAAGGAGAGAATAATATGAGCACCCAGAAAGAAAGAATTTGAATATTGTGGAAACATAATCAGGATAACACAGGATCTGGCAGCTTCTAAACTGAGGGATCTAAGAGACTGGAATAGGATATTCTGGAGGGCAGAGGAGCTGGGATTAAAACCAAAAATCACCTACCCAGCAAAACCGAGTATCATATTTCAGGGCAAAATACAGTCATTCAATGGAATAGAGGACTTTCAAGCATTCTTAATGAAAAAACCAGAGTTGAATAGAAAATTTGACATCCAGATACAAGGAGCAAGAGAAGCTTCAGAAGGTAAATAGGGAAAATAAATCATAAGCCACTGATGAAAGTTGAACTATTAACATTCCTACATGGAAAAATGATAATTGTAACTGATGAAACATTTATCAGTATGAAAATAGTTGAAGGGAATAGATATATATATGCCTATATCATAGGTTATATGGGTGTATGAATACATATGTCAATGTGTGTATATATGCTTACAGGTATATATAGAGGGCACAGGACCAATTTAATAGGAAGGGATGATACTTAAAAGGGGAAATTAAGAGGTGAGAGAGGAATATAATGAGAGGAGATGGAGAGAGACAGAATGGGGTAAACTATCTCATACAGAAGAGGCAAGGGAAAATGGTTACAATGGAGGGGAAGAATAGGAAGGCAAAAGGGAATGGGTCAACCTTATTCTCATTGAATTTGTCTCAGGGAGGGAATGAAATACACACTAAATAGTGTATCTCACCCTACAGGAGAGTAGGGGGAAGGGGATGAGAGGGGGGATAAAGGAAGGGAGGGCAGGCTGGGGGAGGTAGCTTGGAAGCATTCACTTTTGAAAAGGGATGGGTTCAAAGTAGAGAATAGAACAAGTGGGTGGTGGGATAGGAGAGAGGGAAATATAGTCTTTTACAATATATCTTCTATGTTAATGTTTTGCATTAGCTACACATGTACAACCTATACTGAACTGCTTATCTTCCTAGTAAGGGTGAGTGACAAGGGAGGCAGGGAATGAATCTGAAATTCAAAGATTTAAAATCAAATGTTTAAAATTACATATATATATATATATGTGGGTGTGTATGTATATATATAAAAATAAATATATGTACTACTATTAATACTATCTTACATGTAAATGGGAAAGAAGAAATAACAGGTACTGGGGCATAGAGATCCACCATGCCCTACTGAAAAAGTCTAAGGGGGTATAGGAGAAGATATTTGAGGGAGCAGATTGGAGGAGGGGATAGCCTGTGGGTCTGCTATTCTGGGGTGGTAGGTAGGGGAAAAACGGGGAGAAAATTTATAACTCAAAATCTGGCAGAAATTAATGATGTAAATCAGAAGTTAAGAAAGCATTTGAGGGGTGTCTAGGTGGCACAGTGAGTAGAGAACCTGCCCCAGGGTCAGGCCTCAGGCACTTAACACCCACACCCACACCCACCCACCCACACACACACACACACACACACACACACACCAACTAGCCATGTTACCTTGGGCAAATTACTTAACCCCAATTGCCCTCCAAACAAAGGAAAAAAAAAAGAAAGGTGCCTATGATTTCTTATGCTTTCTAGTGTTTTTAATAGGAATGGGTATTGTATTTGGTGAAAGATTTTTTCTGTGCATGTTGATATAATCATATAATTTTTGTCATTGTTATTAATAGGCCAATTATACTGATATAATGATAATTTTCCAGATTTAGCCCTTCATTCCTGGTATAAATTCCACCTAATCATATGATCTTTGCTATTCATTGCTGTAATCCCTTTGCTTATATCTTATTTAAAATTTTCACATCAATATTTGTTAAAGAAATTGGTTTATATTTTCTTTCTGTTTTTTTTTTTCTTACTGTTGAGGCATCAAAACCACATTTGTATCACTCCTTACTTATTTTTTCCAAAGAGTTTATATAGTATTGGGATTAATTTTTCTTTGAATGTTAGGTAGAATTCACTAGTAAGTCCATCTAGTACTGGGAAATTTTTCCTAGAAAGCTTTTTGATGACTTCTTCAATTTTTTTTTTCTAAGATAGGGCTATTTAAGTATTCTAATTTTTTTTCTGTTAATCTGAGTTTATATCTTTGTAAATGCTTAACAATTTCACTCAGATTGTTAGTTTTACTTTCATATAATTGGGCAAAATATCTCCTAATAATTGTTTTAATTTCATCTTCATTGGTATTGCATCTACCTTTTTTTTTTCATTTTTGTTGCTAGTAATTTGGTTTGCTTACTTCTTAAAAATCAAATTGTCCAGTGAGTTATCTATTTCTTTTTTTCATAAAACCAACTCCTACTCTTATTTATTACTTCAATTTTTTTTACTTTAAATTTTATTAATTCTCCTTTGATTTTCAGGGTTTCCATTTTGTTATTTAATTGGTGATTCTAAATTTGTACTTTTTCCAGTTTTTTAATTATATGACAAATTTATTGGTCTGCTTTTTCTCTCTTTTGTTAATATAGACTTTAAGAGATATAAATTTCTGTGTAAGTACTACTTTGGTGACATCCCGCAAATTTTAGAATTTTGTCTCATTGTTGTCATTTTCTTTAATTAAATTATTTTTTATTTTAATAATTTATTCTTTGACCCATTTATTCTTTTTTTAATATAAAGCAATTGGGGTTAAGTTACTTGCTCAAGGTTACACGGCTAGTTATTATTTCATTGGCCCTACAACTATCCAGGCTCTTTCTTTGATCATGACTTTCAGGTAATGCACAATTTTTAAATTCTCTCTCCTTGGTCTGTTTTTCAGGTCAGTTGTTTTTTCATAATATTTCACATTATCTTCTATTTTTTACTCTTTTGACATTGTTTTATTGTTTCTTGATATCTCACGGAGTCACTCATTTTCACTTGCCCAATTCTAATTTTTATGGAGTTACTTTCATCAGGGAATTTTTGTACCTCTTTTTTTCCTTTGGCCAAATCTGTATAAGGCGTTATTTTCTTCAGTATTTTTTGTGCCTCTTTCCCCAAGCTATTTTCTTTTCATAATATTCTTCCTTTGCTGTTATTTATATGTTTTATTTTCTCCATATCCCTCTTATTTGATTTTGAAAATCATGTCTTAGTATTTCCAGAAAATTCTGTTGGGCTTGTGTCCAGTTTACTTTTTTTTCTTTTTCAACTTTGCTTGTAGCTGTTTTGCCTTCATTATCGTCTTCTGAATTTGTGTCTTGATCTTCCTTGTTGGCATGGTAGCTTTTAATGGTCAAGTTCTATTTTAGTTGTTTGCTCATTTTTCATCCTATTTCATGTTTTGGAACTTTATGTTAATGTTGGGCTCTGTTCCCAGTTGAGGGTTGGGGAGTCAGGGGCCTGTCTTATGCATCAGGCTCTTTTGCTCTGCTATTTTCAGAGCTAGTTCTGGGGGTTTGGAAGTTTTGTGTGCTTCCAAGGTAGTGCAATCCAGGGAGAGGTATGGTCACTGCTCTCCAGATCTCCACTCTGGTCCTTACCCTGGAAGGGTCTCTGATCCTTTGTAACTTCAATTGACACTGCTTCTCAGGGCCCCTGTTCCCTTGGGAATGGAAACAATATAGTTCTTCAGGGTACTTGTTTCCTTGGACCTGAAAGTGGTACTGTCTCTCAGGGTTCCTAATTCCTCTTGACTTAAAGTGCCCCTATATATTTTTGAACTATAACCCAATAGTGGTTATATACAATGGAATTGCCAAACACATCTGGTCCTTTGTTCCATGCTAGTACAGGGGTCCCATCTAATCTCTTTCTGACTAATTCAAGATTTCTTTACCACCTCTGGCTTGAGAACTCTTGAATGTATTGTTGCTTCTGTTGCCACCTAATTCCATTACTGATGTTTCATCCATGTGGGCGCCAGGCCAGCCTCTTTCCCTATGTCACAGATTTTTCTTTCCAATGTTTCATGTAGTCTTAGGCTGAAAGAGTATCTCATTCTGACCCTTTGTTGGCTGTAGCACTCCAGAATTAGATTTGAAGTGTTATTTGAAAGTTATTTGGAGAGGAATGTTGGGAGACTTTAGCTGAGTGCTTTCTTTACTCTACCGTCTTGTCTCTGAAGACAGTTTATAGGCCCAGAACTTGCATGTTTATGAACAAATATGAGCATGCACACGTGTACACAAACATTCACACACACAGAGTTCTCAGCATAGAAACACATTATACTTTAAAAGAAATAGTATAGATCAACACAAGGGAGTGGTAAAGAATGGTTTAAGAAGGAATACATGATATATAAAGAAATAACAATACTCATAAATCTTAAATATTAGGGGAAGAATGTGAAAGGAGAATTAAAAAGAGAGGAAAAAAGCTTGGGATCAAGTATGGGTTAAAAAGAGAAGTGCTATTACAAAGATAAAGATATAATATATAAATTTATATAATATACATGCATATATATATACACACACATACATAATTATAAGATAACCTCACAGATTAATTCTATCTCTTCTACTATATTTGGGAAGAAGAAACTGGAAATAGTGATAGGACAAAGCACAAAAGAACAGGATTGGGGAAATATGCAACTAAGAATCATAATTATAAGTATGAATGAGATTAACTCAACCTCCACCCCCCAACATGGAGCAGGATAACAGAAGGGAGTGGGAAGTAGAATTTGACTGTATGTTGTTTACAAGAAACACATTTAAAACAAATATTTCCATAGACTTACAATGAGGGTCTGGTGCAAAATCTATTCCATTTTTGTGATCTTTAGTTGCTTTTCAGTCGTGTCTGACTCTTTATGACCCCATTTGGGATTTTCTTTGCAAAAATATAGGAGAGGTTTGCCATTGCCTTCTCCAGATTATTTTACAGATGAGGAAGCTGAGGCAAGCAAAGTTAAGTGACTTGCCCAGAGTCACCCAGCTAGTAAAAGTCTGAGGCCTGATTTGAACTCAGGAAGATGAGTCTTCTTGATTCTAAACCCAGTGTTCAATACATTATGCCACCTACATGACTAATTTCATGCTTTATCATACTTTAGAAGTAATAATAATGATGGTGATGATAATGATGATATTAAGGGATTGCCAGCTATTGTGACGCACACCTGCAATCCCTGCTGCTAGAAAGGCTGAGGATGGTGAATTCATTGAGCTCAGAAGGTCTGAGCCTTAGTAATGTTAGCAAAAATAAGGTGTCCATCTTAAGGACAATGCTGATATAGTGTGGTACTTGGGAGGGTGGAACACCTGGCTGCCACAGGAAAGGTAAACAGGACCAGGTTGGAAGTGAAGCATGTTAAAACTTCTGTGGCAGTCAGTAGCAAGATGAGATTGTTGAGTGGCTGTTACATTGATAGACTGTGAAATATGGATATTGAGCATTTTATATACAGATTAGGGTATAGCAATAAAGAAACTGTAAAAAGATATAAGCAGTGATATTAATGATTATCAAAGGCATTATCATAGATAATGAATAAATACCAAAACATTAATACATAGACCTAATGACAAATTAGTTGAATACTTAAAGGAAAACTTAATTTATTTAGAGGGAGAAATATCAATTGATAATTATTAATTAATTGATATAAGTAATCCCTTGATTCTAAATTACTATTTATTATTACATAATATTCACATATGTTAGTAACTATCAATACTATCTATTGATTGCAAAATTACAATAATGGGAAACCTTACTGTACCTTTTTCTGATCCAGATAAACGTAGCCAAAATATAAATAAGAAAAGTTAAAGTTTTGAGTAGAATTTTTTTTGTTTTGCTTTTTGGAGGGAAATTGGGGTTAAGTAACTTGCCCAAGGTCACACAGATAGTGTGTGTGTGTGTGTGTGTGTGTGTGTGTGTGCTGAGTGTCTGAAGCCGGATCTGAACTCAGGTCCTTCTGACTCTGGGGCCAGCGCTCTACTCACTGTGCCACCTAGTCGCCCCAAGTAGAAAATTTGAAAAGCTGATATTATTAATATCTCTGATAATTAATAAATTGCAATACAATGTAATTTATATATTTCTTAATAAGCATAGCACCTTAAAATTGGTTATGAATTGGGGCATAAAGCCCTCCCCCAAAATGTAGAATAGCATAATTATTAAACTCATCATTTATTGTTCATAATACTATCAATAATTTATAAATGGAAATTCAAAAAGTAAATTAAAACTAAATAAAATAATTCTAGAGAACTGTTGAACTAAAGACCAAATTTAGAAACAGAAAAAAAAATTACATGAAAGTAAATAATGAAACAATTTATCAAAATTTATGTCATTCAACTAAAGCAGTTCTTGGTAAAAGTTTACATATCTGAACACTTTAATAGCAAGAAAGAGGAAGAGAGAAAGAAAGTAACAGAGTAGAGTAACACAAAGATATAAATTAATAAAACAAATTAAATTTTAAAAATTTAACAACACAAAAAATCTCAAACTAAATAACAGTTAAATTATTTAAAGGAGATAGAAATAAAATAGAAAGCAAAAAATATTAAACTGATAAATAAAAGTAGGAACTAGTTTTAAAAAGCTAATATAATAAAGTTAGAATTGCAAATAGAGAAGAAAACAAATTGTATCAAAAATGAAAAAGGAGGAATAATAATTAGAGAGGAAACTTTTAGAAATGATCTTGCCAGTTGTTGGCTAACAAAGCTAATAACTTAGAGGAAAAAGCTAAATATTTATAAATACTCAGACTAGCAAAAGAAAAGTCAATCAGATTCAGAAAACGAAATTGAACAACCCATAAGTGAACCTCTAAAGGGAGAACAAAACAAAAGAAAACCTCTACTACCAGATGGATTCACATGTGAGTTCTGTTAAACTTTCAAAGAATAATCAATTCCATTTCCACATGAAATGTTTACAATAATAAAAACATAAGATATCCTTCAATAAGAAAATAAGGCACCCTTCCAATATCTTTCAGGATAGAAATATAGCTTTCATGCTTCAACTATGCATAGACAAAGGAGAGAATGAACCTACTTGCTACTATCTCTTATGAAATTATGTGCAAAAATTTAAATTAATTGTTAGTAAGTAGGCTGCAGCACCATATTAGAAAGATGATACTCTGTGACCAGGTCAGGTATCTAGGAATGCAGTTTAGATTCAACATAAGGAAGAATACAATATGCAATGTGAATAGTACAAATAATAATATCACATGCTAACGATGCTTAAAAAAGGCTTTTAACAAAATCTAACATCCATTTCCATTAAAAACTCTAGAAGACATAAGAAAAAATGGACCTTTCCTTTATATATTGAATAGTATTTGTCTAAATCAAAAACAAATATTATATGAAAGGGAGAACAATTAGAAGTATTTCTGTAAAGATCAGGAATAAAGCAAGAATGCCCATTATTACCACTATTATTTAACTTAGTGCTAGAAGTGATAGCTGTAGAATAAGATAAAAAAAAGAAGGGCCTGGCTCTGGTCCATGGGGTCATGAAGTCAGTCATATGACTGAATGACTGAACAGTAAATATAGACAAAGAGAAAGCAAAATTATTAAGTTGCAGATACGATCTTGTAGTAAAAAACATAATAAATAAAAATTAATTAAAATAATAACTGCTACAATGTTGCATGATATAAAATAAATCCATACAAATTATCAACATCCCTATATAGAATGAGTAAAACAAAAGAAGATTAACTAGAAAGAGAAATTCTCTTCATAAAATCTTTAGAGACAGGATAATAATTGTGAGCATATCTACCAAGATCCACCTAGGGACTATATGAATTTATTTATAAAACACTTTTAAAAATATTTATTTATTTTTAGTTTTCAACATTCACCTTAACAAGATTTTGAGTTTAAAGTTTTCTCCCTCTTCCCAAGACAGTGTGCATTCTGATACAGACATTACATGTACAATCATATTAAATCTATTTCTACATTAGTCGTGTAAAACACTTTATTTGCAGAAATAAAGACATATCTAAATATTTGGGAAAAAAACATAAATTGTTCATAGGTAGGTGAGAGTGCTAGAAAAACTAATAGTAAAATTCACATGGAGAAACAAAAGACCAAAAATCTCAAGAGTGATATTGAAAGAAAAAGTGAGAAAGAAGGGGTTGATCAATACAACATCCCAAACTGTACTCCAAAATAGTATTCATTAAATTGATATATTACTGGTTTTTAAAAAGAGGCCAATTGGTGAAAATAGTTAATTATGGAACCCCAGAATCAAAAATACAATACTATAATGTTTAGTAAAATCAAAGACCCAACTTGTAGGAACACTGGACAACACTCTGGCAAAAAAATACGTTTAAACCACCATGTTACAGCACATACTCGGTTAAGTACTAAAAGAATACATGATTTAGATATAAAAGTCATATGATATACCAATTACAGGAACAAGGAAGAAATCATCTTTTGTGGAAATGTTCCTGAAAACAAATGAGAAAGGATCACATATGATTAGATTACATTGAAAATTTTGATTATATAAAATTAAAACTTTTTGTACAATCAAATTTATTGGAGGAAAAATTAGTAGAATAATTGGTAATGGGCAAAAATCATTGCAGAAACTTTAATTGATGAAGGTTTTATTTTCAAGATATATAAATAACTGACTCAAATCAGTAAGACTAGAGTCAAGGATATGAACAGGCAGTTTTCAAGGGAAGAAATCTGAGCTATGAACAATCACATGAAAAAAAATGTTCTAAATCACTAACAGAGAAATGAAAACTAAAACAACTTTAAGGTTGCACCTCACACATGACTGACAAAAATGGCAAAAGAGGAGAATAGAAATATTTGAGAGTAAGTAGGAAAAAGTGCAAAGAGTACACTGTTGGTAGAGCTATGAATTGGCCCTGCCATTCTGGAAAGATTTTGGAACTATGCCCTGAGAGTTACAAAACAGCCATACTCTTCACCTATACCTCTACTAGATTTATACCCCTCCCAAAAAATAAAATACAGACAAAAGGATCCATATATACTGGAATATTTAGCAGTGCTTTTCATAGTTGCCAAAAATTGGAAATTCAGGGCATGTCCTCCTATTGGGGAATGATTAAGCAAATTATGGTAGATGGGTTTAATGGAACATTGTTGTTCCATAAGAAATTATGAAATGGACAATTTCAGAGGAAAAGGGGGAGACCTTTCTGAACTGATGCACAGCTAAGTGTGCAGAATTAGATGCGCAATTTATACAGTGTTAATATTATAAAGAAAAATAACTTTGAAACACTTTAGAACTTTGATAAATGTAATGAAAAAAAAAACATGAGACCAAAAGAAGATAAAACATGAAACTTACTTCTTGACAGATAGGTCATGAGCATAAAATGAAGATATATATATTTTGGTACATGGCTAAAGTGGAAATTTGTTTAGTTTGACTATCTGTTGATATATATTGAGGAAATTTGCTTTTTAAGTTGCTTACTGGTGGATTAAAGGGAAAGAATAATTAAAAATATTTTTATTTCAAAAATAACAATTATAAATTATTTTTTAAATTATGTATCAGTATACTTTTCTCTTCCCTTAGAAGATTGTGGCTTCTTGCCATTTGTCCTCGTGTTCTTCCCTCTAGCTTATTAAATCTCAAAAAGCCAGCCATGAACTGAATGTTAGAACTATTACTGTTCTATTACCCTTACCAACTGGACTGCACAGTGCTTCAGTTCAAATTTACACTGCCTATTATATGTATCTGATGACAACCATGCTTCATATCCCAAAGGTCTACCTTTTGGTAGATATCTGCTGCTGTAATAGTAATGAAATTTGAAGATCTCTGTATTGCCAAGCTAACAGGTACTTAGAACTTAGTTCCAAATTAAGCCTTTGTAAAGAAACATGGTGCGAACCCATGTTGCTGATGTAAAAGGAAGGGGCTGAACAAGAAGGAGCTAATACTGTATATAAAAAAAGCCCCAGCTGGGAGAGTCAGAACTCCGTGGAACAAGCATCATGGAGGAAGAACAGCTACTGCTGGAGAGAGACAGAGACAGAGAGAGAGACAGAGACAGAGAGAGACAGAGAGGGAGAGACAGACAGAGAGAGAGAGAGAGAGAGAGAGAGAGAGAGAGAGAGAGAGAGAGA
>NW_027186540.1:12983615-13019387 GCF_028583685.1 Petaurus breviceps papuanus
AGAGAGAGAGAGAGAGAGAGAGAGAGAGAGAGAGAGAGAGAGAGAGAGAGAGAGAGAGAGAGAGAATTTCTGTCAGTGAGCATCTGGAGGCTGAACTGCTACTGTTGGACTAAACTGAAAATTGAGAAGAACTGAGAAGAGAAATGAGAATTGAGAACTGAGACAGAATTTCTTGGAGCAAGCCACATGGAGACTGGATAAAGTGATTTTGATTTTGAGAACAGAGCTGGATAAAGTGATTTTGATTTTTAGATAGGAACTGTGGTGGCAAAACTTGAACTTGTGGTGCTGGAGCTGCCAAAGCCTTCCAAGGGCCAGCTGGAGGTGCCAAGAATTCTGAGGACTATCCAGAGCTGCTGAAGATTGAGGAAGCATGACTGTGGTGCCAGTACTTTGTACAAATGTTGTTTTGACTTTGTTAATGTGCATGAGTGTCATTGTGGCTTTGTTAAGCCTTGTCTTCCCAGGAACAGAGACTGTAAAGGACTTGAGGTGGACTGGACACTGTGAGCTTAAATATGGAGCAGGAACTGCATGGAGAGCAGGAAAAGGAACCAGGAGCTGTCTGCCTTTGAACTCAGGTGGCAGTTGGTTAGATTTGGGTGGGAGCTGGGACCATAAAAGAGGAACATGGAAGCTGATAGCCTGTCTCAAGTCAAGATGAAAATACCTCTCTGTGGGTACTGAGTAGTGACTGATGAAATTGTAATTTACTTGTGACCTAGGGGTGGATGACTTTTGTACTTTCCACTACCCCTTAAGAGGGTACTGAGTAGTGACTGTTGAAGTTGTAACTTAATTGCATCCCATGGGTTGAGGACTTTGACTTTTGTACTTTGTGTCCTGTAAGGAGGCAAGCCTCCTTAAGAATGATTGAATGATTGAGTTACTAAAGATTATACTTTGTTTAAAAGTATGTGACCACTTTGGTGAAAACTATGTGGCTATTTTAGTGCTAAGTTGTTGAGTTGTATTTTGATTTTCTGTGATAAACTGTAATACTGTAAATGCTGTATTTTGATTTTCTGTGAATGTTTTTCTCTTAATTGTTACTGAATAGAGAGTTTGCTATACTATGTAATCAGAACCTTGAAAACTGTTCACAGCAGCAGTCTTCTGGAAAGCTGCTCCTGCCTGGCTTTACAACCCCAACCATGTATGTTCTCTAAAACCCTCCTCCACATTTTCATATATTCCACTGGGAATGATAATTTAAAATTAAAAAAAAAAGCAACCACTGCCACTGCTACTGAAAATGGTATGTCAAGTCAACCCTATCTCTCTGATCATCATTTGTGTTACTTTTCAAACCAAAACACCCTACTTTGACTACCATTTCCTTATGTAGGGTGTCTCTAAAGTCTGGACACATAGGAAATCTCATTATCTATGCATATTTTCAAGAAATGAAATGAGTGAAATTTTCAACATTTTATTTAATTAGCATAAATGAGATTTCATAGGACTCACATTGGAAATATCATTAATTAAATTAATCTCATTAATATGGAAAATAGTCCCCAACAGCTAACAAAAGCTCTTATTCCATATGAAATTGTCATGGCTAAAATTTATGCTAATTAAATAAAATGTTAAAAATTTAATTCATTTTATTTCTTGAAAGTATGCATAATGAGATTTCCAATGTGTCCAGACTTTAGGGACACTCTATGTTTTATCTACCACTATAAGAAAGTAAATTCCTTTCAGAAAGGTCCTATCTCACTATCTCAGTGTTATAATTATATCCTCAGTGCTTGGGCAGCTAGATAGTACAGTGGGGAGAGTGTTGGGCCTGAAGTCAGGCAGACTAATCTTCCCAAGTTAAAATCTGATCTCAGACACTTACTAGCTGACAAATCACTTCACGCTGTTTGCCTCAGTTTTTCCATCTGTAAAATGAACTGGAGAAGGAAATGGCAAACCACTCCAATGTCTTTGCCAAGAAAACTCCAAAAGGGGTCACAGAGAGCCAGATGTGACTGGAACAACTGAACAACATCCTTAGTCCTTAGCACTTAAATGCTAATTCATTCATTGGTATATTTATTCGTCTTTGTCAAGATTGACAACTCTGCTTATATCCTGAATTCTGTCCTCTCCAAATTTCTCTTGGGATCTTGATCAATTAATTAACCTGTCTTTATCCAATGCAGTTTCAGTTTTTCCCTCTACACTGGCTCCTTCCCTTTCAATTACTCAGATCTTCCTTGATTAAAAAAAATCTCTTTATTGACTTCTTGCTCTATTGCCTATTTATCTCAGTATGGTATAGTGGAAAGGATTCTGAACTTGGGGTTGAAAGATTTTAGTTTAAATCCTTGGTCTGCTCTGAATTCCATCAATTTTACCACATACTACTTGTATGACCTTGGCTCAGATACTTAATCTTTATGAGTCTTATTTCATTAATCTGTAAAGTGAGAGAGTTGGACCAGGTGGTTTTTCATGTATCTTTTGCATCTAAATCATGGGTTTTTAATACCTTTTTTGTTTCTTTCATTGGCCTCTTTGACAATCTGTTGAAACCTATGGACCCTTTTCCAGAATAATATTTTTAAATGCATAAAATTAAACATATAGTAATATAATAGAAATAAATTATATTGAATAGAAATATCAAAATTATTTTTTTAAGTTCATGGGTTCAAGGTTAAGAACCTGTGCTTTAAGTATATAGCCTCTAATCTTCCTTTCTCCACCAAAATTCTTGAAAGAGTGGTTTACATTCACTGTTCCCATTTTCTCATTTATTCCTTTAATTCCTTTGCAACCAGGATTCTTCCCTTAAAATAGTTTCCACTTGAAGGTCATTTATCATCTCCTATCTAGATCCACTAACACTTTTCATCCTACTTAACCTTTCTCTAGTATTTAACCGTACTAATTTCCCCATTCTTTCTTGAAACTCTTCTTGTCCTTAATTGGCTTCTCTTGCTCTATCTTTATTTCTTCCTCTATTTGACTTTTCTGTTACCTTTTTTTTTGTTCCTATTCTCTTTTTTGCATTTCAAATATGAGGATCACCCAAAGTTTTTTCCAAAGATTTCCTTATTTGTTCTTTCCTACTTTCATTCATTCTTACTTACTACTGAAATTGTCACCTCAATGCTGACTTCCAGCCTTCCAATGCTTATATCTCGAGCCCTGACCTCTTTCTTTAGTGCCAGAATTGCACTTTCAGTTACTTATTAGACATTAGAATCCACCCCAAATATTCACATGGACTATTTGTGCCTTACCTATGATAGAGCATTCTGAGCTTGTATTGGTCTAATCAGCCACAGTGAGATGCATTGCAACTTGACTCTAGCATTGTGATGTCGTTTTCATCTTCTACAACAAGGAATGACAACAACTAATCAGACATCTTCATCTGTAATTTCATCCTATATTTCAAGCTCAACATGCCTAAAACCTATGCCATCATTTCTCCCCTGAAAACCAACTTTTCTTTTTCAGAATTTCTATTAATGATGCTACCATTGCTCTGGTAAACCAGGCTCCATATATCAAAGTCATCTTTGACAGCTCACCCCCAACTCTAGCTCATCCCCAAATCCAATCAGTCATTAAATTCTGTTGATTCTACTGTCCTTTGTGATAGCTGCCTAATTGTTCTTCCCTGCTTTCTCTCCCTTCTCATTTAGTTCATCCTAAATCCTGTTCTCAGAATTCTAGGGTACAGCTTTGACAAAGAGTCAGAAAACACAGTCATATATTAATTCCAGCATTTAGTAGCTGTGTGTCTTAGTGGTAAGTCACTTAGCCTCTCTGAGCCTAAGTTTTCTATCAAATGGGAATAATAATGCCTATAATGCCCATAGAAGTTTGAATGATCACATCACTTCTGCTCAAAACTCAACACTGAATTCCTATTGTTGACATTATGCTTCAAGATTTGCAAAAGCATTTTACATAAATCATTACTTTTCAATCTCACACTAACTCTGGAAGATAAGTATTAAAGATGACAATGATGAGAATCATTTTTCCCAAAAATGAGGTTTATGGACATATATTATTTACAGCCAAAGAAGGCTTTAGGAAGGCAATATATAGTGTTATGATAAATATTTTGTAAATAATTATACTTCAATATTCTTTCTTTTTAATTTGAGTTCTTAATTCTCTCCTTCCCTTTTGTCCCCCTCCCATCCATTGAGAAGGTAGACAATATTTCAATTATACATGTGAAGTCATGAAAAACATATTTCCATAATACACAAGTTGCAAAAAAAAGCAAGAAAAACATAGTGAACAAAAGCAAGCTTCATTTAGTCTGCATTCAAGAGTTTTATTAGTTGTCTTCTGGATGTAGAGAATATTTTTCTTTGTGAGTCCTTTGGAATTTTCTTGGATCTTTGTATTGACTAGAGTAGGTGTTGATAATCTACTAGTTTGTACATTCCCTTAATATTATGCTCATTTGGGGAGGTAGAGAATTGTAATTTCATTGGTTTGAGAGGGAAAATGCCAGTGTATAAACTCCTTCCACTTCTGCAGATTGGCAACTGATCTGTAGTTTGTAGTGCTAGATTGTCCAACATTTTACGTATTAAGAAACTGTGGCTCAGCATGCTTCATCTGCTGTCTTGTGGTCAGACAAATAGTAAGTGATAGAGACAATAATTGCTAGCTCCAAGTTGAGCTCTCCTTTCACCACAATATTTAGTTTAGCATTCAAGATCTAACTCTCAACATTTCCCCTTGGCTTTGTAATGTGAATCAATATATTCCCTGTGCTCTGCCCAAAATCAACTATTTCCCATTCCCTAAACACTTTCTTAGATTATGGCATTTATTTATAACATTATATGACAGATATCACACTTCATCTTGTCATATCAGAATCTTCTTTCTTTCAAACCACAATTCAAAATCACTTCCTTTGTAGAGTCTTCACTTTCCGGGTTTTCTGGTTTTCTTCTGAAGTCACTATATCCTGAGCTGTCTTCTTTAATGCTGGGTACTCAGTCTTTAATGCTGGGTACCCAACTCAACTCACAGGGACATCCAAGAAAAACAGCAGCTATATTCGTTCTTCCCTATAGATATTTCCAACATTCTAACAGTCATACATTCCAGTTCATTAAACACTCTACAATGGGCTTCATCAGGGCCTAGTTATCTGAACTCATTGAGGGCTTTTGGATAATTGACTTAGATACCTTGGGTATCCCTTCTTTTCTAAACATTTGTGTTGCTTAAACACCAAAGATAATGCATAGGTAAGAAAAGAAAAAAGTTGGGTAGTTCAGACCTAACATTTTCAAAGACCATATTTTCATCATTTCTAAATAGTGGAATCCCCAAATCCCTAGCTATTGGTAAGGTAGGAAAAGACTTAGGAAAGCATAGTGTGTTGGAAGCCAAGGGATATGAGAAAGCCCAGGAGAAAGGGTAGAAGAGAATTATCATAAACTTCATAGATGGCCAGGTATGGAGTCACATACATGTAATCCCTGTTACTAGAGAGGCTGTGAGACTAGTAGATCCCTTGAGTTCAGAAGTTCTGTGCTACAGTTGGCCTAACTCTGAGTCTTTGCATTAAGTCCAGTGACAATGTGATGAGCTCCAGACAGTGGACTTGGGGGAGGAGTGGACTAGATTGCCTAGGAAAAAGTACACTAGCTCAGGTTGAAAACAGTCTAGGTCAAGACTTCTTTGCCAATCAGTAGTGCGATTAAATGCATGAGTGACCTCATATTTTCCAAAGTGAGTGAGAGAGACTCAGTTTTAAAAAACAAAACCAAAACTGCAGAGAAGTCAAGAATTATGAGGGTGAGAAAAGACCCCTTGAATCTAGTAGAGAAAAGATTATCAATAATATTGTAGAGAAAAATTTCATTAAAGTACTGAGTTCAGAACCTAGATCTCAAGGGAGTGAGAAGTGAACACTCATTATGCAGTGAAGACCTCAAAAGTAGATGACTACTTCTAAGATCTTGGTAGTGAAATGACTGAATACCATAGAGAAGAGTACAATCTAGCATAGAGTGTTTTGTTTTGTTTCTTAGGATAGGAAAGGTCTACTTTTTTTTAAAGCACACGATAAAAACAATCTTATATAGTAGCTCTTAGGTTTGTGAAGCACTTTACAGACGATAACTCATTGGGAGACGGCTCTGGATAGAGAAATTAAATAAGAAAAAGAGAAGGGAATGATCAATGGGACTAGATCCTTTAAATACCTGAGTAGAATGGGATTAGGGACACAAGTCTTTATAAGGCTGAGGAACACACCTCTCCAAAGACCAAAACAAAGGAGGAGTGAACAGAGAAAGAGGAGGAGTTTGGAATTGTGTGCTAGGGAAGATACCTGATGGTGGATGTCCTAAATTTCTTCAGTAAAATAAAAGGTAAGGGGCAATTTAGGGGGCTTGATGAGAGAAAAGAAGGTTTGGGAGACTTACCCTGTCTTTTCTACTCATATCTGATTAAATGGCTTTATTTGATTCATAATTACTTATTTTTTGTCAAAGGCCTAATGCTCATAGAAGCTGCCACCCTCAGCCGATGTCTGCAAGATTTTATGTTGTGGTTTGTTCTTTATTTTTTAAAAGAACCAGTGACATCATGGGGTGATCTCTTAACTCCTGTGTGAATTGGATTAAGTAAGCAGAATTGAACAAAGTTGTTAGCCTCACTCTTCCAGAGACAAAAAGAACAGCAGCAGCAGCAAAAACAACAATGACAACAACAACAACAACAACAACAACAACAATCACCTACTTCTTGTCAAAGGCCTAAAGCTAATAAAAGCTGCCCTCAGCTGTTGAATGTGAGATTTTATGCACAAATTCACTTATCAGTCACTTTCTACTTTCTTTGTCTTCTCCTTTCTCTCCCCACTGATCAGATTTCAGATACCAGTGAATCACAGAATCTCAGAAGTGGAAAGGATGTTTAAGGTCATATTGACCAACCTTTATATGGCCAACAAGTGGTTATCCAGTCTTAGCTTGAAGGTCTCCAAAGAAGGGAAATCAGTTACCTCTCAAGGAAGCCCATTCTGTTTTTCTCTACCTCTAATCATTAGGAAGTGATGAGGTATGGGCTTTGTGAGCCCCCTCAAGCTCTCCTTGAATCTTTGAGGTACAGGCTCTTGGAACCTCCCTTGGACTCTTGATTAAATTGTCTCATTTGATGAGACATTTGCATGAGGCAATAAGCCTTAGTTGTGGCTGAGCCCAAGCCTCTGTTACTAGACTTCCCATCCTTGAGCCTATCAACTTGCTAATCCACCCTTGAACTGGTCTAGCCCACCATTGTCTGTGGTCTCCATGTGGCTTCCAGCAGCTTCCTACCCTCCCCAAAATCCTCCCCTAGACCATGCCTATATTCCTTCCACAATCTTCTATATATAAGACCCCATCCTGTCTTGATGTTTGTGAGAGCACCATAGAAAGACCTCACACAGACTTACTCTGTGTCTAATGCAAGCGAACTTTTAAATAAATTTTACTTTTCTTTGGTTGAGAAGACTTGAGTCAAATTCATTCAGGAGGACCTGGTATGTTGGTATTTTGGAGTCTCCAGAGCAACCCTAACCCTCTTTATGGGTAACCTCTTTAGAAATATTTATATCACCTTCCAATATCCACACCGTTTCTACTTTCTGAAAAAAACATCTATCCTCTCTTCCCTTTGCTTATTTCTTTACATTCTCTGCATAATTTAGTCATTCAAATTTTTTTTTACCTTAAGTTATTTTACATTTTCAGGCTTCTCTTTGAGGTCTTCCTATTTATTGAGCTATTCCCACATTTCCAAATTGAATTGGGACTTTAAACATTACCACCTATATGTAATTCCCTTTCTGTGCATAATAAATGTGTTCCAGAAAATCATAGGCTAATACACTTTAGGTCTGGAAGGGACTTTAGGGGTTGTCCAGTTTGACCAAGTTCTTGTTGTCTTTTTTCAAAATTTTTATTTTTTCATAATTTTATTTAAGACTAAAACACCAGAACACAAATATAGAATAGAGAAAAGAAACAAAAACATATCATAAACTTAAATATTGGAACTCAAATACAAAGTTAGAAAGAAAAAGAAGCATCTGTGCATAGCAGAACATAAGAGAGAATTCAAAAAATGTAACAATAAATTTTCATTTCCAGAAAGCCTATATGATAGATAATACTTGTGTTGAGAGCTGTCTTTGTTTTCTTTGCTTCCTTGTGAGTTTTCTTTTGTTATCTGCTGTGCACTTTTTTGCTTTGTTCTTTTTTCCCCTCCCTCAACCCCCCAGGGCCTCAAGAAAGTTTAGATATAGTTCTCTTTAGCTATAAGTGCATATCAAAAATATTATGTATTTTTTATGTATCAGTTACTTATGTTTCAGTTACTTAAGTAGGTTATGTATCAGTTACTATGCCTAGCACTGATACAGAGAAAAGCAAAAATATGTTCTGCATTATTGGACCTTATCTTCTAATTGAAGAGAAAAATTAGAGGTGCGTGTACAATAAATACAGAATAACTGGAATGTAACCTTAAACAGAAAGGTTTGAACAGCTGGGGAAGAGGATAGGGAAAATAGGACTCTGATCCATAAGATACAACAAAGTACAACCAAAACTCCTTAACTTCATATTTATTCCTTACCAATCTAACTTTTCAGGCTTGTTTCACTTGTTACTGTGGTCCAGCCATTAGCTGTTTGGTATTTGATTTTGCCCTCTCTTGCATCTTTGCATTTTTGTAGCTGTTCCTTCTACTTAGAATGGCCTTCTATCGAATTCAATTAAAGGAACATTTAGTAAGTGCCTACTTTGTACAGGGCATTGCTATGGGTTCTGGGAAAGGTACAAATAATAGATAAGCCATTGTGTGGTTGGCATATATATAAAGAAAATAATGTATCATAAGTTCGTTAAAGAGGTAAAAAGTCAATGCTATGTGAGATCAATGAAGGGAAAGGTTATTATTGATTGGAAGGGATCAAGGAATGCTTAATGGAAGAAGAAACATTTGTAAAGATCTTTAAAGGATGGGTGTAGAAGGGTGAGATAAACATTCAGCAGGGGAAGGGGAAGAGAAGGAGCATAGTTCTGGGATGTAGATGGTATAGCAGGGGGGTAGCAAGACTCTTAAAAGATAAAGTAAAACCAGATTATTGAGGGCCTTGAATGCTAGAGAAAGGATTTTGGATTCTGTTTGGTAGGCATTGTGAAACCACTTAAAAACTTTTGACCAAAGGAGTTCTCAGGGCAGTGGGCCATTACAGAGCAGCGAGGGAGGTGCAGGTACTTTCTTTTATATGAAGAAATTTTCTCCATGTCCTTTTCATTATAGAACTAGCTGGGAAGGTAAGTGATGGGATTCAATTCCCTAAATGATATTTAGAAACATTAGGAAATAGGGATATTGCTAATGAATGGAATCTGGTCTTTGCTGTGGAGAGTCAGTGGTGAGCTATGCACATTGTCCTGAGAACAGTGAGTAAATAGAGAGGCAGTGGAGAAGGCTGGGGACCACTTCTCTGCTGTAGCATCTGCCTTGAATCTTCCTGTGGCAGTGGTGAGAAGTGGGGGGCATTTTCAATAGAGTTTGACTAGATTAGGGATTTGAAGTTTAAGCTCATCCATTAAAATGTGAGCACATCAAGAATAGGGCTTGTTTCTTTGAGTGCTTGTATCCCCAGTCCTCAGCAGAGTACCAGGCACATAGCAGGTACTTAGCAAATTTTGGTTGCTTACTTGATTTGATAGTCTCTCTATCTCTGTCTGTTTTTTTGTCTCTCACACACGCACACACACACACACACACACACATACATGCTCATTCTTGCCAGCCAATACTAGTATAGTTTAAACAATAATCAGATTCCAGTTTGTATAATTTATTTGAAAGGTATCATGCTATGGTGGAAAGAATACTGCTTCTAGAAGCAAAGGATCTGGGTTAAAAATCCACTTCTGATGTTGTGTGACTTAGGTCTACTCATTTAATATCACTGAACCTCAATTTCCTCATAATTAAAACCATCCAGTTCTGAATCTCTACTCCTATAAATTGTATTATACAGTTGAGCTTACTTCTGATTCTCAGTCCTGACACAGTGGTGAGGGTGGCAGTGGGGAACAATCTGTGGGAATGGTGTGAACAGATTATATGCTCATAAGACTAAAAGGGGACACCTTAGATGTCATCTCATCCAATCCCTCACTTTATAGAAGAAACTGAAGCCCGGAGAGGTTAAATAATCTGTTTAAGATCATGTAAGGGATAAGTATGGCAGCAGTGGTGTGATGAATTAATTAGAAAGGGGAGAGCAGAAAAGACATGATAGAATAACAGTATTTGAAAGTTGAAAGTCCATCAGCAGCCATTTTATCTAATATATACATAAAAAGAATCCTGGAGGAAGAAATCATATTTCACAGTTGCCTATTTTACAGGAAACCAGCTTTATAATTTAGTAGGACTATAATAAGAATATGTACTATAATGAAACAGTCCCATGGAAGGATGGACTGAAGGATGATGAGATGCCCTCAAACTTTGGGCCTCCAGAAAGGGAGGGAGCTGGTGGTACAGATATATAATGTATCAATAGCCAGACCATTGCAAGTGAAAGAATCCGATAACCAGAGCTTAATATATTCTTGAGCAGTAGGAGCCTTTTCTGGCTCATTGAGTCACTTAAGATGCAGTCTACCAGGACACAATACTTAGCAGCCACTGGGACATGGTGAATTTATACCCTCTGTTTTCTCTCCTCCCCTGCTTCATTCTGCCTATCTAACTGGCCTTACCTTTAAATCATCTTTTTTTTTTTTCTGTCTGTAGTTTTGTAATGGCTTTTATCTCTAAGTCAAAATAAAAACATTCTTATTTTATCCTGGGTGAGTGTTGGCTCTAAATGAGTGGAGAACACTATAGATAGAACAAATAGGAATCTCTAGACCCTAGGCTTAACCACAAGCCAAGATTGAAGCTTCTCTCTCCCCGGTGTCACAAGGAGGGACTTCGGGTAGGTAGGAGGGGTGTAATAAATCTCAATCAATATGAAGGCTAGCTTATTTTGTAGTGCAGTGCTGACTTGGCAGAGACATTGAATTCATTTCAAGTGATATAGAGATGTTTTTATACTAAGTCATTTTCCATCTCTTTTCCCCAACCATTAAATGTAGGAAAAGTCTGGAAAATTGGGAACAAAATATTTCAACTCTAACAGAGGTCGTCATGCATAAATTAAAATCATAACAATAGCAAACATTTACATTGATTGCTCACTTATGTCCGACTCTTCATGACCACATTTGGGATTTCTTGGCAGTGGTATTGGACTGGTTTGTCATTGTCTTCTCTAGCTCATTTTACAGATAAGGAACTGAGGCAAACAGGGTTAAGAAATTTTCCCAGGGGTCATATAGGTAGCAAGTGTCAAAGGCCAGATTTGAACTCAGGAAGATGAGCCTTTCTGACTCTAGGCCTTGCTCTCTATCCACTATGCCACCTAGCTGCCTTTACATAGCCTTTAATAATTTACAAAATGCTTTATCTCATTTTAAATATGTGATTGTATGATCTGATTTCAGTGATTAAGTACTTGAGGAGGGCATGGAGGGCAGGAAGAGTTTGTGATTCATTGCATATCTTAAATGACTATTCTAGTAAATATCTTTTGATGTTGTTGATAACTATAAATGTGGATAAATTTGCAGGTTTTTCAAGTCCAGGAAGCATTAATATTTCCAATCTCATCTCAGGTTCATGTCAGTAGAGAGGTGACAAAATAATTATTTATATTATGTGATTTCTTGTTCTGTTGGAGTTAGAATACTTTTTGTTTTATTTTATATGAGTTTCTATATCAGTGTCCTCAATTACAGAATATAGTTGATGAATAAATGGATTATGAACAATTATAAAAAGAATACCACAAAGTGTCAAAATTCATATAATCAAAATCCAGTTTCCTGTCCAAAGTGGAGGCTTACAACTGGAGGAAAACCTAAAAACATTAATCTTCATTCAAAGATCATTGCTAAATATCATATATGGCAATCTATAATAAAATTGAACCTAATTAGGAAAAATGATACCATAAAACTCTAATAATCAGTTTTTCAGTGACTCTAAGGAAGTATTTCCTGCTGGAAAGTTTATTGCTTTTTTATTATGTGTACACTTAACAGTTTCATAAATGTATTTACATGCTCAGTTACTAGACTAGGTTGAATTTTGAGGGAATAAAATACATAATTCGTGTATTTCTAAAAATTAGAAGACCACCTTTAAAGGCAGTTAGGGAAACTCATATTGATTTGTTTAGTAGAGTAGAAACTAAATTTATCTGCTTAGCTTAAAGGAATGAATTTGGGTGCTCAAGTAGAATAGGAAAGGTTTAGGACAGTTATTTAGATTATTACTTACATAAAACTAGAAGATTTGCATTAGAATGTAAGTGAGCTGAGTTCAAGTGCAGATTCTACCCTAAACTAACTGTGTGACCACTGACTAGTAACTTCTTAATGAACTAGGTCAGTGTTGTCCAAAGTGGGGACCATAGGAGCGCAATTTTGAAAGGTCATGGCATGACCCCAAGGGATGTGACTAACCCATTGGAGTCTGTGATGATTTGGGCATATCTCACTCTCTCTACAGTAGCCAATCTTACAGTTTGTCTTTAACACAATTGTATCTATCCTTATTCTACTATAGCCCAACACCCCTTACCCACATCTCTTGTGGACTGATTTGCAAGCTTCTAACCTTTCCCTTTTGTGAGGTAAGTGTTAGCCTTCTCGGGGCAGTAGATCCAAATCCAAGCACCCAAAGTAGCAGCTGTGCAGGTGCCTTTGAAAAATCTATCCTATGCCTTCTTAGCATATCCACCAGGGGAAAAAATTAAAGATTTTTTAAAAATAAAAATATCCTTTAAAATTTTTTTTCAAAAACACTTTGAGACATAGACATATCGGTCATAGACAAATCTCAAGTCTCTAAGTTCCTCAGTTTGCATGGGGGGATAGTTTCTATACCAGATGCTCTCTATACTAATAAAATCGCCAGTCCAAATTAAACCGTTAAAATATCTAAAATAGCTGCACTCCTAAAAAGTTAAGAAAAAACCTAAGAACATTCATGTTGAACTCTGCACAATTCCTCTATGAACAATGAAGGAACTTGACCCACAACTTACTTTCTAATTTATTGCAGTCTTTAATGTAGGAAAGCTATTTCAAGTTATGAGGAAGCAGCTTCTTGCAGTGGTCAGAATTTTTGTAGACAAGGACCACTAGATGACTAATTTAACATGAACATTCATACCCAAGTACCCATTCAATCACTTTACATAACTGCCACTAGATGGGAACAGATTTTGATCACTACCAGTCTGGGAAAAATTCAAACATCAAGCTGGAAGCCAATTACTCTGCTATGACTCAGCCATTTTGTTTTTGACAATAGAAATGCAAGATTATTTCATAAAACCATTTTAGTTGCTATATTGTTTAAATTGGATGCTATATTTTTTTATGTCACTGTTATTGAGTTATAATGTGGGTTTCAAAAATCACACACACACACTGACCAAATTGATTCCTTATACCATTGTTTTTGGAACATGCTCACCAATAAGTGCCCTGTTCCTCAATAAACTTTCCTTGTGATTTTTCAGCTCTAAACCCTTCTCCTTGACTGCTACTCCCCATGCATTTTCTCCAAAAGCATACAAGTTTCTTAAGAGCAAGCACTGCCTTGCTTTTGTATTTGTATCCACAGCAATTAGCAAAATCTGGAAACATTTAATAAATGTTTTTTTCATCTATTCATTCATGCAAATGCATTATAGTTAAGACCTATGATAATTTCTTCTTTAGTTCTCTAATTGACATGTAATCTCACTAAAAAGAGTACATTTTCTTATGGTCACCCATCCACCCTTTCTTATTCTGTAATATTCTTATCCATTCTCTCCCATAAATTCTCTAGTGAGGCTCTACTGATCATGCCAGAGGGCTTCAAGTTCTTCTGATAATTTGTTAGTACCAGTGCAGCACTGAAACTATTCTTCTGTTTCCCTTTATTCTTGCTTCATGAATGAACCACCTCTTCTTCATATGTTTAGGTGACATCTTTACTTCCATCTTTAAAAATTTCATTTTCATATGTTGTACCATATCTGTGACCACTGTGCATCTTGTTATAGCTGTTTAGGTCAACTGGAATTTGATTTTTCATTGGATTGAATGTCACATACTAAACAAAGTGTATTAATCAATTTGTTTTGCTTTGTTTTACTTTTGGATTGATTTTGAGCAGATTTCTTTTAAGAAATCATTAATATTCCTTTGCGGTTGCCCAGAATTACCCAGGGTCTTGACAACATACACAAACAATTTTTACAGGGTTTGCCACATATAAGAAAGTCTCAACTGTTGCCCCATTGCTATAAAATTATTCATGACAGAGTTGTTATTACTTTCACCATAAAATTTGTCTATTTATCCTTTAAAAACATTTTAGCACAAAATCTATACTTTTCTTCATGCGCCATACCATTCCAAATGGAACGTATTAAAAATAACTCATTTTTTTCCTCTAAATTCTCTTATTTCCCAAAACTCTGTTTCTTTTGAAGACTCCACCAGTTTTCCAGTTACCTAGGTTTGCAATTTTCATGTCATTTTTGAATCATTGCTCTCAGTTCACATTAGTTGCCATATGCTATTATTTCTGTCTCCTCTCAACTTACACAAATATTACCCTAATTCAGGTCCTCATTCCCTCTCACCTGGACAACTATAAAAGTCTCCTAATTGTTCGTCCTGTTATCTCATTATTCTTCCTGCCTCAAATGATCTGATATACCAACCATATTGCTAAAAAAAAGAGTATTTTTCATAAAAAGGAAGGTTTGACAATCTAGTCAAAAGGGTTTCCTTCCTGTACCTCTAAAATTACATTTCATCTCTCATTGCTACTGCATTTGTCCCACATTCTTGAAATGCTCTCCCTCCTCACATCTGCTTCTTGGAATCCCTGATTTCCTTAAAGACTTGTCTCTAGTGCTGTCTTCTATATGAGACCTTTCACAATACCTCCTATAATTATCATCTTAAAGTTACATGACTTGCATGTATTTTGTATATATTTACTTATTTGTCATTTCTTTCATTTGAATGTAACTTTTTAGAGAGGATGGACATTCATTTTTGTTTTTGTATATCCAATACATTACAATTCTCACTCAAAGTACATGCCTAGTAAATATTTGTTGATTAATTGGTAGTGATTTTTATGTTATGATTATCATAAGCCAGATGCCACGGTGCCTAGATTGGTAGACCTGAAGCCAGAAAGACTCATCTTCCTGAGTTCAAATATGGTATCAGACAGTTATTATCTGTGTGACCTTGGCAAAATTACTTAACCCCGTTTGCCTCAGTTCCTTGTTTGTAGAACGTGCTTGAGAAGGAAATGTAAACCACTCCAGTATCTTTGCCAAGAAAACCTAAATGGGGTCACAAAGAGTCAGACACAACTGAAACAACTGAACAAAAACACCATCAAAAACACTTAAGGAGAAATGTTCAAGGGTACTGAGAAATTAAGTTTTTCATTGTTTCTCAGTTTATACCAACTCATTTTAACTTCTAATATCTTAACATCTATTCATTTAGTTGCAACTTCCATATGTCTTATGGTTTCATCAGTAGCAAGTACATCAAAACTGATGTAGACATTCCAATAATGTACTGACCAAATCGTTTGACAATGATCAGTAATTTGACTATAATTTGACAATTACAGTTTAAAAAATAAAATTAGTAGAAAAATTTAAATTTATGTTTCCCCCTGTAGAAATCTGGTCCCTTTTTATAATTCTGTCATTATCTTTGTAAAAGCAGAAAAGCAGAATGAGGATGCCAAGAACTAAGAACAATTTTGTACATTTCTTATTTCATATATTTCCATGGCCAACTGCCCCTTCCCCAGTAATTTAGTCAATAAATTAGTCAGTGAATGTCTGTTAAGCATTTGTTGTGTGCCAGGCACTGTACTAGAATTTAGGGATTTTAGGGATACAGACAAAGGCAAGAAAACATAGTCTCTGCCCTAACAGAGATCACATTTTAATAGCACAGACAAAAAAAATTATACATGCAAAATATATAAAGAATAATACAGGACCCAGAATCAGGAAGCTCAGAAAAACCTGAGCTCAAATTCAGCATCAGACACTTACTAGCTGCATGATCCTGGGCAAATCAGTTAACTTCTGTCTGCCTCAGTTTCCTCATTTGTAAAACAGGACTAATAATAGTACCTATCTCTCATTGTTGCTGTGAGGATCCAATGAGATGATAAGAACTCATGGTTACCTTCATTATACAGTCTTATATTGGTGTAAAACATTTGTGGAGGCTTTTGTTATTTCTGGCAAAATAAACAAATACAAAAAGTCTCCTTGGACGGAATCCAGAATGCTTGGTATTATACTGAATTTCACTCAATAGCAGATGGTGTGATGGTGAGATGTCAGTGTGTCTCACACGTGCATGTAGTTTCCATTGTAGTTAGAACACAGTTACATGAGTATCCCAAAGGATATGAATGGCTACAGAAGGAAAATATTTTCCATTACCATTAGTAATTTTAGTACTGTTGAAACGTCCTCTCATGGCTGAAAATTCTGTCAAAACAAATACATCACTGCACAAAAGATAGTGGAATCTAGAGCATAGAAATACAATGGTTAGGTAGGTTCTTGAAACCTATCCTAATAGGATAACAATATGATTTCTTATAAAACACTCTAGATTTTACTGCAACCTGATGACTAGTTTAACCCCAAAGTAGTTTGGCCAGCATTTAGTATAGCTTTATTTGCTATCTGGTGTATAAGGAAAATCCTAATTTCATGCCCTTACACCCACTTCAACCTTATGTTTGCTTGCAAAGCAATCTCTAACATTGAGCAACACCTCCAAGCATGTTCATCCTCTCCCCGAGTCATACCCAGGACCTCAGAACATGTGTTATCTTTTTTATACTTACATAGTTAACCACTAGCATATTTGTAAAACTTTGGTCATGCAAATTGCCTTTAGTGGCAAGTCCTAAAACTCACTCCCCCACATTACAGGACCTATATAGTAGACTCATCTCCTCTCCCTCTTATGTCATCTCCCCTACTGAGTAATTTGGTGACAACTAATTTTCCTGAAGATCAATTTTTTTTTGCCAAAGTGAATTTTCTGACAAATAGGGAAGTCTCTGTTTTCCTTAAGATTAAACTTCCATAAAATTTAGTTCCTAGATGATAATAATAGAACTTTGGACTATCTATTGCCATTTACATATAGAAAAAATATACTTCATTAGGCTGGAGAACCTTAGTCTTCCTATGGTAGTAGTAATAAAAATAAATCATTTATATATTACTTTATATATATGTTCAAGATGCATAAGGTGGTTTTACATTTATTAACTCACTTAATCCTCATATAAATTGTGTGAGGTACATATTTCCATTTTACTCAGGAAGAAATTGACAATTATGGAATGACTTGTCCAGGGTCACAGAGCTACTGAGTGTCTGTAGCAAGATTTTAATTTGTATCTTTTCGACTCCAAGTGCAGTGTTCTATCTACTAGCTGTTTCTTAAAAACAAAATCAAAAATTAGTAAACAAACAACAGAAAACATATTATCCTAAGGTTTTTTCTCTTATTCTAACAAATATCAGCAGCACAAACTTAAGAATATACCATAATTTTCTCCAATATAGATCTCCTAGTGATACTATAACTAATATACCACACTCCTTGGTCATGCTGAATTTTACTTATGTACTTGCTTAAAGAATGATGAAAGGTCAGTTGACCTTGGTGATGCTATGCTGCTAAAGTCTTTCCATTTGAGTCTTCTGCTGAATTTCTTCCAGACTTTCAACTCCACCTTCCTCAAAGATATGCTAGTAAATGTGCTTGTTTAACAACTAGCTCTTAGAAAAATAAAAGTATGCCCAACATACTTTTAAGCTTAAAACTGAATTATTAACATATTCTCTTTCACTTTCATAAATCTATACAATAACAAAGAGTAATTCCAGCTCTGATTTGTAGTAGTGATTTTGAGTCATAAATGCTCATACTGAAAATGTATTAATCTGCTTTCTCAAGCTAGTTTCATTGGCTCTACCACATCCCTGCCCCTCTCCCATTTCTCTTCTCTTATTTCGTTGAAGATGATATTTTGTGGCACTTGCCACCACTGAACACCCCTGAATCTCCAGCCTTCTTAATTATCTCCATTCTCATTCACTCTGCTCCTTGTTTTCCTTGTCATCTTCAGTTACATCATCCAGTCTATTCACTTCAAGTTTCCATATTTACTTGAAGAAGTATATGTGTTTGATCATTTCAGAAGCAGTCATTTATCAAACATTTATTAAATACCTTCTATGTGCTGGTAGATACTGTTCTAGATGAAAGGAATGAAAAGACAAAATGAACATTTCCTGCCTTTGAGGAGCTCATGTTTTTCCCTCCACCTTGGGAGGCAATATTTACATGAGCAAATATGCAGAGAATTCATACAAACTACATGGAAGGTAATTTTGGGAGATAGAGTAGCAGCAGCTGGGGAGATCAAGAAATGTAAAAAAAATAATGCTTGGGTTGAGTCACAACATAGACACATTTATACTAGTCATGATTGTGCATTTTTTAGACAGACATATGGCAATAGTGAAATAGATTATTTTTCAGGTTTCTGCTTTTATCCTTGACGATATTTTGGTACAGAAAAAGTCATATTTTAATCAACCAATTGAAATGTCATTTGTTTTTTAAATGAGTCTCATTTAAATGAAATATACTTTTGATAGTCTACCATGTTCTCAGCTTTGGGGGGTGGTGGTCCCTGATCTCAGTGAGCTTTCAGGGTCATCAGAAAGAGAAAATTAACAAACATTAAAGAACCAACAGCATGACTGTATATCATGAAATGGTGAATGGGGCAATAGAGGATCTAAGTCCAGTAGGTATTTAGTGCAAATGAGATCAGTGAGACCAGGATTCATTAGGAAAGGTTTCATGAAGGATGAGATGGGACTTAAGTTGGACCTTAAAGTCTAGGTATTATCTGAATACATTAAAGGGAAGGAGGAAAAACTCAAAGAGGTTAAATAGTATGAGCATAAGCACAAAGGTGAAAATGAGCATGGAGTAAGTATGTGTGTGTGTGTGTATGTGTGTGTGTGTTCATTAAATAATGGGGAGACTGGTTTGACTACAGCAGAGGACAGGGGTAATAGTGAGAAATAAGATGGGCTATGTTAGGTAAGAGCAAATTATGGAAGACCTTGAAAGATTGATGCTGAGCATAAAAGAGCCACTGAGAACATTTGAGCAAAGGGATGACTTAATCATAATGAGGTCACTCTTTTGCTCAGATGTCTTCAGTGGCTTCTTACTTTCCACAGAATCATGATGAACTCAGTAAGTCCCTATTAGAGGGAGACCTTTCATTTGGATAACTGTATGTGGAATATTGGATATGAATTTTCACATTGGGTCAGGAAGGAGGCCATTGCAATAGAGTCCTAGAGATAGGGCTGGACTGCTGGGAATACAATGAAATGAAAGAATATGGGAAACATTTCAAAGGAAGATTTTACACAACTGGATAACTAGATATACAGGTTAGTTGAATTAGATCTAGAAATGGGAGAGATCTCAAAACTATCTAGTTCAACTCATGTTATAAATGCAGAAACTGAGGCCCAGTAAGACTGAGTAGAGGTCATATAGGGAGCAGTTATCAGAGACAAAATATATTCCTCTAACTCAAGATCCAGATTTAGAGCTAGAAATGATCTTACAGTTGTCAGAGATGACTCTGAAATTGCTGTTATGGACAATGGAGAAGTTGGAGTGGGTAACATTTTAGAAGGAAAAAATGGGGGATTTTTTAAATAATGGAACTGGAGCTAGGGTGACAGGAATGTATTGAAAATATGTATTAAGCATGTATTAGGTACTTATCAATATAGGGCTGAAATGCTGCGCTGTAAGAAGAAATAGATTCTTGAAGAGAGAGGAGGGGGGCCAAGGATTCAAGCTTAAATTGTAGAGCTGGGCAGGAGAAAATGAATGATTTATAAGGAAATAGACTGGTCAAAGAAGTAATATAAAAATAGTGTAAATTAACAGTCACAAGCCCAGGCAAGAGTTTCAGACTATGGTCACTCAGTCTACAAGTATATATAGGTGCTTATTATATGTACACTGTAAAGACAAAAAAGGCTAAAATATGGTCCCTGCTATCAAAGAGTTCACATTTTAATGGAATCACTGTGAAAACCTCACTTATGGGGCAGTAGAAAGTCACTACTTTGGCAAGAAGGAGAACTTTCAAGGGACTAGTTTCAAAAGAGTGGTGTGAGCATGTTATGTTACTGGGAGTTAAAGAAGCAAAGGAAATAAAAGCTGTGGAGAGTCATTGCTTTAGTGCACGGAGAGCAGTTTACGTTCTGGCATAAATAAAGGATTTGTTCCTCATCCTCCTGCTTCCATCTGTCTGGCTGTGCTAACTGCCCTTTCTGCTTATCACTCCTCTCTGCACTCCCACTGAGACCACACCACACAAATGCATTTACATCCAGAAGCATAGACATTAAGCCAAAACAGCAGCATTTTTCTTATATAGATTAACTATTACATGGCCAAGGACTCAGGAACACATCTGTTCTTAAGGATTTTTTGTTTAATTGAATGCATTAGACCAGCAAAGCACAATTACAGTGGTCCAGCCTCAGAGGCACAGAAAGACCTTTTACTCATCAGATTTTTGTGTTGAGATGCTATTAGTTAAATCTAAGTATTGTCTAAATAACTAATTAATGTTTGCCTGAAATAATGCTAATTTATTTAGTAATCATTTTTTAAATAATTTTGAATGTTTATGGAAGGAGTTGTTAAAATGGGATCTATGAATTTGTTTTTTCTTCTAATATTTGGATAACTTTTTTTCAACATAATTGTTTCCTTTGTAGAATGAGGCATTTCCTTTTATGCATTTAAAAACATTATTCTGAGAAGGGGTCTTTTGGCTTCATCTGACTCCTCAAAGTGTTCCATGAGCCTAAAAAGGTCAAGAAGCCCTGCTTTAGTGTTAGACTAAGGTAAAAATAAAGACTGTATATAAGCCCGTTTACAAAATAAATTCTTTTATGTAAAAGCAAACAGATTCATTTTCATCTCTAAACTGGGAACCTAAAAGATTGATTAGCAGTAACAGTGCCAGGCTAAAGCATTGCACCAGCAATCTAACTGTCTCAGAGGGACATAGTTGTCCATTAAGTCTTGGCTTTATGTTTGGTTCTGTTTGGCATATAGATGACTATATGCCCAGCCATAGCTCTTGAGAAACCTCCTGGCAACATTTCCATCTGTCTACAAAATTCAACCTTACTGTACTTTGAGTTGGTATTAAAGTAACTAGCACAACCTTTTAAATTTTCTAATTCACTTAGATCTCCCAAACAAGTGCAACATTTGACTTCCCTCTGCCAACTAATATATTCTGTACAGCTGAGCTTTCAGAAGAGGGTTCAGAAGGTGCCAAGGATTCTAGACAGAAGCATAAATCAATATGGCTCTATAATTTAACTAAACTACAGCGACAGAATTTGGCTCCATCCTTTTGTCAGTGTCTTGACAGGGTGCAGTACAACAAATTTAGTCTGTAGGGAAGTAATTGGCATGGGTTTTCTATGTTTTTAAATACATTTGCTTTCCAAACATTTGTCACTAATTTGAAACCTATTAAACAGAGTTGGGATTTTAAGATTATTGCATGTGTTAAAAAAAACTATTATATAATTATTTTTTATTATTGGATCTCACCCCATGACATGTATTTTTCTGCAATAGTCATTGGGTTATGAGTTGTGTTATGTTGTACTTTAATTGTATAAGATAAGTATAAATAACATGAGTTTGCACAAGGATGTGCACAGACAAATCTTGAACATCGTATCATAATCTTGGTTGGAATGTAATTTCTTTAATGCTTACACATATACTGTTCAACTGAGTATATTAGGATTTGCCAGGCTAGATCCAAGTTATGATCAGAGACAATAGAAATAGAACTTTAAGTGCCCCTTGAGCTATTCTAGGTGCAGAATCAGGCATGCCAATAAGTATGGGCGCTAGCAATATGGGCAAAAGTTGGGCCTTTTTCTTTAGTAGCTTGGGATACCTTAAGCCTGAGCCATTAGGCAAAATTTCTAGATGTCATTGGCCATCAATGTTCTCTTTCATAAATGTATAAATGCACAAAAAGAAATGACTTCAAAGTCCAGAAGGCACTGAGTATATATCACTTGACTGGATCTGGGAGAACAGCTTCAGTTCAATTGGAACAACTTCTAATTTCTGTTCTGAGCCTGAGCTGGTCCCATGGTTCCAAATCTTACCATGACTACTTTTGGTAAGGCCAAGAAAGCTTTTCGTGATGTCTGGTTTCTGCAGTTCTATAATTCTTATGATATGACTTAAGGGTATAGTTTTATGCCTTAAATTTTGCAGCTTTGAGGAAGGTTGTTTGCTGCAAAATATATATGTGCACATACATACATATGCCCATAATTTAATTAATGAACAAGACTTTGTTAGGACCTTTGTGTATTTGGAATACATATAAACTGTCACCATTCCCAAGTAAAAACTAACCAAACCAAACCATAAAAAACAAAACCAACTAACATAATAACTATCTGTATAAGTGTAAGGGTTATGGGATTTAAAGATCTTCCATGCCCCGTTGGACTTGCTGACGTAGCAGGAAGGGGCGGAGCAAGAGGAAGCGGAAGCCAAGCTAGCGTTCCTTCGGTGGCTGGCGGTGGTGGTGACGGCGGCAGCAGCAGAGGCAGTGGCAGCGCGAAGCCCTTTTTGAGTTAGAACTGCTAAGGACTTTCTGCTAAGGACTCCTGCTGAGGACTGCCAGGGGCCGGAGCTGCTGGGAGCGCTCTTCCAGGACGCTGGGTGGTTGCTGTGAGTGGGGAGAGGAGGACCTTTGCCTGAGGTAGCCTGTTCTGTTTTAAAGGCTTGAAAATGTGGGTGCTTTCTACTTTATCTACCTGTGCCAATGTCATAACTACTCTGATGGCTTTCACTTTCTGGTTTTGGGACTCAGTCTTTTGGTATCTTAATAAATTTTCTAGTTTATTTCCTCATATGGCAAACATGACGTATTTTCTAATGGATAATTATATCAGCATATTTGTAATCTCTATAGGCATTGTGAATATGGCATTGCTGATACAATAAGTCTTAGATTCCTTATTTGAGAAAATATTCCAAGGCCATTATTCTGGCATTTATCAGATCATCTAAGAGACAGAACTCTTTGGAAAGAGTTTTGCCCATGTCATTTGGCATCTATTTTATAACTGTTATTTCCCCTTGCTTTTTACTTTTAACCCTAAAATAAGCTGGGAATTCTCCCTTTATTTTCCTAGGTAACTTTATAGATAAGTTTCCATCTGGGCTCAAAGGGTCCATAGTATCTAACCCTGAGTAAATTGGTGAAATAGTCTAGTGCCACAATTTCACCACTGCCAACTAAGTATTATGCTCAAAGATCCCAAAGAGGAAGTCTAAAAATGGAGAGGGCTGATAATGAAAGACTATTTACCAACTAACATTAATGACCATTCCCCCTTTAACCCTCTCCCTTTACACACACATATCACCACCACTATTTTTTGTAATGTATCAGAGATGGATCTTTTGTATTGCAAAAAGAGAAAACTGGGAAGCTATCACTGGAGCTTCTGAAATACCACCACCCCAATCTAGGATACTATTACCTCCATCAGGATTCAGTGTTAAACATACAGATCATCTTAATACTATCTCCAGTGTATTATAGAAAATATTTTCGAATAAATCTCTTTGGACATGTTAGGTCTTGTGTGTGGGTTTCCATTTCCCCCTTCTATTGTAGAAGCAGGCTCATTGCATAGTCACCCATTTGGAGAGATGTTTTCCTTCAAATGAAGGAACTGAAGTGGGTAAGAAAAGCTTATCTAATCACCTTTTCATTTTTAAATGCTGGGAAGCTATCTTTGGAGTTGTTATGCCACCACAAGTTTTCAAACTCAGGGGACCCTCATTTCAAATTCTATAGTGAGTGGGCTTAATTTGCCACCATAATTCTATGTTATTGGAACTTAAATTAAAGCTTGATCATATTTTTAGCTGAATATATTAAATTAGCATAAATTTGACCCAATAGAAATTTTTTCTGCCCCAAGGATATTGTGGTCTCATAAGGTTCCTAGCATCACTGACAAATGAGAAAAAGACATGTAACATAAATGACATTTTTATTCATCATTTATCTTGAAGTTCATGAACTCATTAAGTCACCTAATTTATCCATACAATGAGATATCTCTCCCATGAGTTAAAAAATTATGGTTATCTCTCCCTAGAATAGATCAAGTCACATGTTAAGATATATGAGATCACACAATAATTCATTAGCAAAGTTAGGTCAAGACCTACATCTTGCTTTTTTCATTAGACTTGTATCAACTGGTGGGGTCTTGAATGATAATTTTTCATGGGGATAAATAAAAAGAACAGTGGTTGCTTTCATACTACAATAGTCCTATTCACCAGTTATGAAGTCTTTCCATGTTGTTTTCATTTACATTATAATGCTTATGGTTATCATGTTAATTAGTCTTCTTCTGCTTATTTCATTCTGCATTAAAATAGTCTTACCAACTTTCTCTGAATTCTTCATATTTTGTGCTTTGTCATGGTCAGAATGATTTTTAGAGTGGGTGTTGAAAATGTTTCCTCTGAATATGCCTCTTAATTTTATGCTAAACCATTAAGTGTAAAAAATAGGGAATATCTATGATTTAGGCTTATTATGAGCATTTCTGAAAGAGTTTCAAGAATCAGATCTTTTTTAATCAACCTGTTCACATAATAGGATGCTGGTTTAATGGTTTTTTGGTTGTCGGTATTTTTTTTTTATTTGTCATCATTTTCCCCAGCACATGCAGTTCCTTTCTCAATCTAGCAATTCAGTCTCCCTGGAACATTGGCTTCTTCAACAAAACATTTATCTTGAATCATTACTGAGTATTTCTCATCACTGCAATTAAGCATCTTTTCCACTGTAATTTATTCCAACAATTACAGTGAAAATTCTTCTCATAGTTATTTTAAAAGAAAAAAATATTAAAAATGAAATCCATCATTCTTTTTTACTGTTTTCCTTGGAATGTTATTTCATAATTCAATGCTAAATATCATAATGTTTTCCTAATATTTATCTTTAGTTTCCTTTTCAGCATTTCAGTCTATTCCTAGCAATGTCCTTGCATTTTTCTAGAAGTCACTTTTCTTCAGCCTTGATAAATGAAGTACTTTATTTTGATTTGTTTATTTCTTCTCCTAGCCTTTCTTGGGACTTATGCTAGCCCTATATAAGCAGTTTATGAAAATTTAAAAGATGAAGTTATCATACATATACAATGACAATATGTATTCAGTATTTCAAAGATCACTGATTGGGGTTGGCTCTCCCTCTTCCAGTAAAGACCTCAACTCTTCTTCAATTTTTGCAGGTGGTTGCATTCTAAATAACCATCCCTAAACTGATTATAGGCTTTTGGGGGCAGGTTTATCCCTGTACACAGAACACATAGGGTCAGTAATAAAGACCATATTCAAAGCCTTTCCAGCTTGATACCTGCCAAAATTCTGCTCCACTGGCATAACCTTTTTTATGAGAATTTAAGACAGGCCTGCACATCTTGTGTCCCACTGGCCACTTGTGGCACGCCAAAAGATTCTGGGGAACTTGTGAAAAATTTAGAGGATGTTTTCCCCTACATTTTTCACAGGCTGCCCAAAATCCTTTGATGGGTGATAGGTTGTGGAGGCCTAATCTAAGCCACATATCCATGATAAGAAATCAAAATAAGATTTATGGGGAAATTTGAATTTCATAAAAATGGATAGTTGCTTTTAAAAAAAATAATAGCCACGATAATAATATTCTTTTGCATTTGTATTTAAGCACCAGGTGATGTTTTTGCCCCTTTCCTAGATGTTATAAAGTCTCACAATGAGCCTGATAGTTACATTCCACAAAAGATAGAAGAAAATTCTCCAATGAAATACTAAGATCTCAATGGTTCCCAGAGAGGAGACATGCACTAAATTTCCAAATCTGTCTTTCTTTGTGTATCAGCACTCTAACTATAACTCTGGTGCAGTCAGTGCAGATCTATGTAATCAGAATATACAGAATAATTTTTGAACCCCAATCTACCAGGGAAGCTCTGTCTACCTTCACAGATACATAATATTTCAATGTACCATTTTTACATCATATAGTAAAATGTAATCATCCACACTCAAGCATATATACTGTATACAGAAATTTAAATTTAATATGATTGTAAATTCAGAGCAGGAAAAGACCTTTGAGAGCAACTAGGTGGTCCAGTAGACAGAGCACTGGGCCCATAGTCAGGGAGACCTGAGTATAAGTCCATCCTCACACACCTGTCAGCTCTGTGTATGCTAGTATTCAAGTCACTTAATACTGTTTACCTCTTTTTCTCACCTGTAAAATATTCTGGAGAAGTATATGCAAACCATTCCTGTATCTTTGCAAAGAAAACCCCAAACAGGGTCACAAACATTGGACACAACTGAAACAACTAAACAACAGAAAGACCTTAGAAGGCTTACAGTCCAATTCCCTCATTTCACCAACTATGGAACTGAGGCCTTGTGAGGTTTTAATTAATTTACTTTAATTTAATTTTTAAATTTAATATTAATTTTAATTGCTTGTCACAGAGAACAAGTGTCAGAGGCAGGACTTTTACTCCTCTGACTCCAAACCCATTAAACATCTCTAACCATCAAACGTTTTCTCCTATTCAGTCAAAAATGAGTCCTGTTGTGCTGTATATAGCACACACATGCACATAAGAAAGAGATGAGAACATAGGAAAAGGAAGGAGCAAGATCAAAGAAAATAAAGCCGTGATTTGAGAATAATCAAACTGACAAGCTATTGGAATGTCTTCCAATTTCCTGGTAATAGTGCTCTGTTTATACACATTTCACAGAACAGTGGCAAGAGTGCTAAATTTGGAGTCACTGGACTTGAGTTCTAATTCCAGCTATACAGCGATTATCAGTGTGATTTTGGGCAAGTTTCTTAATCTTCCTGGGCCTCAGTTTCCTATCTTTAAAATAAGGGGATTAAACTAAATAACCTAAGGCATTTTCTAGCTCTAACTCTATGATCCAATTAACTATGACAGCATCTAAATGTTAAACTCATGTTAGCTCATTCAACATCATTGAATTAAATCTGATGTCATGATCCGCATTGAGAATGAAGAACAAACAACATCTCTGAGTAGAAACAGCAACAGTACAGCTCCTTCCTTCCTTCTTTTCTTCCTTCCTTCCAGACCTTTATTTTCCTTAAGGACCAAACCTTAAACCCAATTCACTTTCGTTCTCATCCATTGGCCAACAATAGGTCTTAGGTCAAGCTCCACTTGGTCCTTGGTTTGGACCATGATTGGCTTACAGTGAATGTAAATAGGAATTGTTTCTATTTTGTCTAGGGTCTTGCCCTACCAGATTGATTTTTTTTCTTTTTGACTAGGTAAGGATTCTCAGTAATGCCATTTTCAATATGGCTGCACCCATGGCCTCTGTCAGACCCAGGCTGTCAGCAGCAGTCTATAGCTACTTTCTAGACCTAAGAGTTTTAGGAAAGACATAATTTTTAGTTCTTTATGCAGCTAGGTGGTAGAAGGGAAAGAGTGTTTTTCAGAAAGCCCTATCACACAACTACTAGTCCTGTGGCCCTGAGGAAATCTCTCTCAGCCTGTCTTTTCATGTGGCCCTGAGGAAATCTCCTCTCTCAACCTGTCTTTTATTTTGTAAAATGATAATAATAGTATCACAATGTTATGAGGGTCGAATGAGATAATATATGTAAAGTGCTTTGAAAACCTTAATGCACTCTATGAATGCAAGTTTTGATGATGATGATGATGATAGTTTGCTAATCATATTGGAAGCAGCAATATTTTCTATCCTCAAAGTTAGCCAACATCTCCAAAACTTTCCAGTTTATGACGTAACCACCAATTCCCTTCCCTTATTAGTTTCCCAACTCAAAAACTCCGAGGAAATTTCACTTAAAATTGGGAGTGGGGTAAGTACAGGTAAGGTAAGAAATGGTTTTCAATGGCACAGATATTCTTCTAAAGTTTGACTGCAGGCAGTAACCAATAAATCTCAATAAGGAAAGCAATGTTATTATTCTAATTTTGCAGACTAGAAAACCGAAGCTGAGAGAGATAAACTTACATATTTCTGGTCACACATCTAGTAAATGATAAAGCTAGTATGTAAATTTCAGTCTTCTTATAACAAATCTAATGCTCTTAAGAGTAGGACATTCAGGTGACAAAAGAACCTAAATATCAGAACTTAATAATGGAGTGACCAGTGGATGGACAAGATTAACATGATGCTAAATTGTTTTTCTCAAATTTCAGATAGATACTCAGGAGTCATAGATTATTCTCCAGAAAATAAGGAAGCTGCCATGTTCAGCAACTTGACCAAGTTTAATAGAAGAAATATTTTCAATAGACAAAGGGTTCAAAAACTCAGCATGGTTTTTTGTCTTTTCTCTGCTTAATCCTGTATTTCTCTTTAAGTTTTTGGAGATAACTGTTGTATGTATACTTGAAAAAAACTATTTTTCATCTAGACTGCCATAGACATACAAATATCATAGAATAAAGGAGTCAAGCCAAATCACCCTCCTTCCATTTTAGAGGTAAGTTTTGAAACTAAAGCGCCTACAGATTAAGTAACTTGCCCATAATCACACAAGTGGTAAGTGTCTGAGGAGGGATGGGAACCCTGGTCTTTCTGACTACTAGCCCAGTACCCTGTCTACCACACCTTGCTTCCTTTTTAAATAAAACTCATTTTTGCAGTGCTAGAGAATGATTCCCAAGTAGTTTGACTTTTTTGCTCAGGTTCACTCTTACTCTTCTCTCCCCAAATGAGAAATGTACCCAAATTTTCCCAGTTGTTTTAAGAAGGAGCTATGCTTTTTCTCCCTCCCCAGGTCCACTAGAATGTTTGCGGGATTTCCTCAAAGAAGACACTCAATTATCACCTGAAAATTAACATAATCAATTTAATAATATTAATAAAAAATGGCTGCAAGTAATCACGTACCAAACATTAACATGAACTCTTCTTTTGTTAGTTGTTATTTCTTTATAATCATAAAATATCATACTGATTGAATAACAAGCAGACTACAGTAAACCTCTGCATAATAGCTACCTAAAGTCTCCACTTGATTCTAGTGCAAGATGAAGCATTCTTAGCAGCATATTTGTTTTGTAATAGTATACTTCGTGCTTATTCCGACTTCCCAAAGTGATTACCATGAACTCAATATCTTTTAGACATGTATATGTTGAAACCAAATCATTCATACCTCTGGAGTTTGAGCATTTACACCTTAAAAATTGGCAAGTGCTATAGATTAGGACTTAATTTATTATTTTATCAGTTTTCAAGGCTTAAAATGATTTAAATAATATTAATAATGCAATGTATCGTGCATGAATTTTTTGAGGCGAGTTGACAAATATTTACCAATACTATATATGATGAATGCTACTCCATATGCTCCCTCTCTGAACTTCCAAAATATATTCTCCTGTGGGGTAAGAAATAAATGTGGATTTTGTAAAATAATCCTACTTCTAGAACATGAGATAGTAGAGGATTGAAACATCAAAACAATGTGCTGTATTTGGTGGTGGAAGGTTTTGTATGCAATTATTGGAGCACAAATCCAGAATTTCTGCCAAGTGCTCTCTAAACTTATTTCCAGAAATAACTTATCTTAGAGTTCTATTTTCCAAGAACTGAGTTAGAAAATGAAGTGTGAATGAGCTTAAGTTCTGTCTATTGCTTCTCTGACTTTGTGTGTATGTGCATGTGCATGTATATATGTGTGTACATGTGTGTTTCTGACAGTGCAGCAATTGTGTGTCTCATTCAACATTACATTTCCAAGTGAGCCACCAATTTACACTTCTTTTGGAAAATAGACTGAAAAAGAGACTAAGCCAAAGTTATTCTATCTTTTCATAAATAAAAGGATAAATAATACATTAAAATGTTTATGAATTGTATTAAAAGACCAGTTAACATGAATAAAACTACTAGTTATGGATTCTAAGGCTTCACATTCACAGTAAATTTCTAATCTGTTCATAATACTTAATTCTTTTTAATTTACTTATTTTTTTTCATATTGCACCACATAAAATATTCCTGAGATTTAGAGTGACTGGACAGCTAGATGGCACAGTAGAATAAAATGCCAGGCCTGGAGTCAGAAAGACTAATCTTCCTGACTTAAAATCAGGCCTCAGATACTTACTAGCTGTGTGACCCCGGGTTAGTCACTTAACCCTATTTGCCTCAGTTCCTCATCTATAAAATGAACTTAAGGAAATGACAATGATCTAGGTGTATAAATGCTTCCAGACACATGAATTTTTCAGTTCTCATCTGAATGTTTAGTGATATGTAGAAATGACATTTTTCTTGTGATAAATTTGTTCCTATATTACTCGTAATTTTGCTTTTCCCCTTAAAGCCAAATGACTTTATTATAATCACAAAGCGGAGCATGTTAGCCTATGTTCCACATGGATACATCAAAGACAGTCAATGTATAACCTACATATAACCTCAAAATAACATTGTGAAATCTGACTCACTTAAAAAATCATTGATGTTGTTACCATTTCCTAATACTACGATCAAGATCTCTCCTTTAAAAATAAGGAAGACAAACTAAAAGTAAACAAACAAATTAAGATAAAAAATTAAAAATAATAATAATAAAAATAAAAAAGCAAGACTATTAAGCAAAACATAATAACACAATGAACATGACTGACACCATGTGTCCCATCACACACATGAAGTCATCTACCACTCATAGGAGCAATGTATGTCTCCTCATTAATACTCTGTAGTTAAGATTGATCAGCGCATTATGTGGAGTTTTAATTTAACTTGTTTTGCTTAGGTATGGAGCTATCCAAAGAATCTCTCACCTAAACAAGATATACCAATGAGTATGTCTTTAGATAAAAGAAAATTCAATCAAGGAATATCAATGTATGTATTTGAAAATCACCCCCAAAAGATAAGTAATACATAAAAATGTTTATGAATAGCATTAAAAGACCAGTAAACACAAAATAACAGCATATATATATACACATATATATGTGTGTGTGTGTATAGACTTGCACATGTGATTTTTAGATATGCATATGTGGTTAAATATATATTATACATTTCATATCTATTAATGAATAGTATCAGCTAGTATACATTTCTACATCCACATTCTTCATGAACACAAGCTGTTCTTTTCATATAGTAATTGATTGCCACCATCAATAAGAAATCTTTGAAAGCTACTCCATTAAAAAAGATAAAACAAAATTACACACTTTATTATTCTAATCTGATTTCATGGTAGTTATTAAGGGAGATAAATCAACAACTGTTTTTGAATTACTGATATTTTCTCATGTGTGTATATAGCAAATGCAGGAATAGGAGTGTCTCTATCTAAAGGCACAGGGAGCATTTCTCAATAGTCCTAGAGTTTTAGGAGTAAAAAGTGAAAAGTGGAAAAATTATTCCAAAGTTACCAGTAGATACAGGTTTAAGATGATAACATTAACTTAGTATTTGTTTATAGAAATTTAGATTATTGATGAATGGTTAGGAATTTTAGTTAGTCATGGGAATTAATATCTATGGATCAGTGTTGGATTCACTTGTATGGGACTCAGAAGTAGAGTTTGTGAGAGTGTAGGCTCCCTAATTTTAAGGTATACAAACTGGTCCTCATGAGGAAGATAAGGAAGATGAATCACTCTAGTCAGGAGGTATCTTGCTTTGTACTAGGTCTCTCTGCTATTAAATGGTATCTAGCACAGACTTCCAGATGATATTGTTCAAATCCATATTTTCCCCATTGCTATGGATTCTGGAGACCCCTTTTTACAAGCCAGTGTGATTAAACAAAATATATAACTTACCATTTTCCTTTTTAATTAGACTTCTCAGTCTTAGTTTAGTTTGCATCACAACACTTATGAAAACACCAAACTGAATAAAAATCTGCTGCAATTGACAGGTGTATCTCTGGCTAGTGAAGTCCCATATATCTCTATTATAGACAACTGCTAATTTTGTTAATAAATAGATTATTCTCAGAACTTTGTGCCTCAGATTCTCTCTAGCAATATTTTTTTTGCCACAGCAAATCTAAACCCCCAAAATGAATGGATAGAAGAATAAATAATAAAAATAATCGATGAGACTAAATGCCAAAATTTATGGGATGCAGACAAAGCACTAATTAGGGGAAAATTTATGTCTCTAATTGTTTATATCAATAAAATAGAGAAAGAACAAATGAATGAATTGAGCATGTAACTAAAAATGAAGCAAGAAAAAGAACAAATTAAAAATCTACAATTAAGCACCAAATTGGAAATGCTAAAAATCAAAGGAGATATTACTAAAAGTGAAAGTGAGAAAACCATTGAACTAATTAATAAAACTAGGAGCTATTTTTATGGAAAATAATAAAATAAGTAAACCATTGGTTAATTTGATGTAAAAAAAGAAGAAAAACAAATTACCAGTATCAAAAATGAAAAGGGTGAATTCTCCATCAATGAGGAAGAAAATAAAGCAATTATAGGGAGGTTTTTTTTTTCCCAGTTACATGCTAGTAAATGAATATTTGCAAAAATATAAATAGTCCAGATTTACAAAAGAGAAAACAGAATACTTAACCCCATTTTAGAAAAAGAAATTGAATAAGCCATAAATGAGATCCCTAAGAAAAAAAATCCCTAGCAGTAGATGGATTCACAAGTGAATTCTGCCAATCATTTAAAAAATAATTTATTCCAATACCATATAAACTATTTGGAAAAATATGTAAAGAAAGAGTTTTACCACATTCCTCTAATGAAAAAAAAATAGGATGCAAAACCAGGAAGAGTAAAAACAGAGAGAAAACTAGACCCATTTTCCTTATATGAATATTGAGGCAAACAAATTTAAATAAAGTACTTGCAAGGAGATTACAGCAGCATATTTATTTTGCCAATGTGATACCTACAGCAGCTTCTATAAATATGCAGATGTATTCCCAGGTTTCAGTCACAAGATACAACAGACTTTCTTCCTTGAAGATGAAACCAAGACATTTATAAAAAACACCAGTAATCCAAATCCATCATAGTTACAAAAAAAAAAAAAAACCAGTCTATACACATTGCCAACTCAGGAAACACTGACAGCCTTAGTGTCCTTTTTAAAGATAAAATCTATACAAGTCACCAATGCAGGAAACACAAACATCCCAAGCCTTCTCTCCATTAGACCTCCCCACAAAACAAGTTCCCCCAGACAAAAATCCTCTCTTGTTCAAGCCAGCTGCTCTGCCTGCTAGCTCTCCCAGCTCTTTCTTGTTCCCACTCTCTGCTCCACCCTTCCTGTTCCACCTGTTCTGCAAGCTCCTCCCACCAAAGGCTCCTGTTACTCAGGCTTCCATATGACTCAGGCTCATAGCAGATAACATAGACCTTTTAATGAGCAAGAAAGATCTCTCCATTCCTTTAACAATATATTAACAATATAATATTACAAAAATTACACACTATGGCCAGGTAGATTTCTACAAGGAATGCAGGACTAGTACAATATTAGGAAAAGTATCAGCATATTTGACTACTTTAATAACAAAAACAAAATTCATGATTATCCCAATAGATGCAGAAAAAAGTTTTGACAAAATAACAGCCCTCATTACTATTAAAAACGCTGGAAAGCATAGTAATAAGTGGAGCTTTCCTTAAAACGATAAGTATTGTCTATCTGAAACCATGAACAGCCATTTTCTGTAATAGGGAAAAACTAGAAGTCTTCCCATTATGATGAAGGGAGAAGCAAGAATGTCCATTACCACCACTATTATTTAGTATTGTACTAGAAATGCTAGATATAGCGATTAAAGAAAAGAAATTGAAAGAATTAGAATATGTTATGTCCTCATTTGTGATAGTATATAGACATATGTAAAAACATTAAAAATCATAAATAATAGTAAGACTATTACTCTTTGTAGATACTATGGTACTTTACTTAGAGAATCCTAGAGAATCAACTAAAAAAACTAGTTGAAATAATTAGCTTCAGCAAAGTTTCAGCTTGTAAAATGAACCCACAGAAATCATCAGCATTTCAATATATTACCAACAAAGTCTACCAAGAAGAGATAGAAAAAAAATCAATTTAAAATAATTATAGACAATATAAAATTCTTGGGAATCCATCTTGCAAGACAAACCCAGGAACTGTATGAACACAATTGCAAAACACTTTTTTTTTCAAATAAAGACAGATTCAGTCAATTGTAGAAATGTTTAATTGCTCACATGTATGTCAAGCCAATATAACAAAAATGACAGTTCTACCTTAATTAATTTACTTATCCAGTGCCATACCACTCAAAGTATCAAAGAATTATTTTCTACAGCTTGAAAATAATAAAGTTCATCTGTAAGAATAAAATGTCAAGAATATCAAGGGGATCATTTTTTTTTTAATGTGAAGGAAGGTAGCTTAGCTGTACCAGATCACAAACTGCATTACAAACTGATAATCATTAAAAACAAGGTAGCAGCCAAGACATAGAATGATGGATCAGTGGAATAATTTACGTACACAGGATTCAGTAATATATTACTACAATAATCTAGTGTTTGATAAGCACAAAGATCCAAGAGTTTGGGACAGCAACCCATGACCAAAATTGCTGGGAAAAGTGGAAAGAAGTTTTGAAGAAATGAGGTATATACCAACATCTCACATTTATTTTATGTGTATTCTTAAAACTAAATTTTGCTGTAAGGAATAAGGAAATATGTGGTCTCAGAAAAGATGCATGAATTTTTTCATGAATTGATCCAGAGTAAACAGAACCAGAAAGACATTTTATACTATAAGATCAGTCCTATTAAATGAAGATTTTTGAAGACTGATGAAGAATGGCATGACCAGAGCTAGAAGAATTTATACAGTAAGAGCTGTACTGTAGCAAGTCGGTCAGTTAACACTTATTCAAGCCTATTCCATGCCATGAATTATGCTAAGTGTTGGGGATGCAAAGAAAGGCAAAAGATAGTCTCTGCCTTTGAAGAGCTTCCAGTTTAATGGGGAACGACAACACACGAGAGGAAGAGAGTAGAAAAGGAGCAGGCGGTAAATGCTAGGGACACAAAACATAAAGTGTGCAGACAAAGGTGAAGACTCCAAGAGCTGTGATCAATGCAGTGACCATTTGTGATTCTTGAGAACCAATGGAACAAGCTTCCCCCAACAGAGATGTGACAGATTTAGGTTGCAGAATGAGACGTCTCTTTCTCTCTCTCTCTCTCTCTCTCCCTCTCTCTCTCTCTCTCTCTCTCTCTCTCTCTCTCTCTCTCTCTCTCTCTCTCTCTCTCTCTCTCTCTCTCTCTCTCTCTGTGTCTCTGTCTCTCTCTCTCCCTCTTTCTCTCTCTCTCTCTTTCTCTGTCTCTCT
>NW_027186540.1:13019787-13023084 GCF_028583685.1 Petaurus breviceps papuanus
TCAGATGAGGTCACCGTATTATTAGTTGTATTAAACTCTTTGGCTTTGTTACAAGAGACTTTTCCCAGAGTAAACATAGTCTGTAAATGTTTGTAATGTAAAAACAAAATGTAGCAATAAAAATTTAAACATAGATTAAACATTATTATGCCCTTCAAGGTCTAGGACATGTACATTTTGAGTACTTTTAGCATCCTTTCCTCCTCCCCTGCCCAATTGCTTCTGTGGTTACTTCATAAACATGTGTTTTGCTTGTAAAAGTAACTCAATTTTATATAACAATAATACTAATTTTATTCCGATCTTTATTAGGAAATGGTAATATTATCTTCATTTTGCAGGTGAAAGGAAACTGAGGTTCATGGCATTGAAATGACTTATGCAGTCAAATGACATTTCAATAACAGAATCAGGGTTTGAACCTAGACCTTTCACTCAAATCCAAGCTCTTCTTTATATACCATCAAGGAATATCTGTACATAAATAAGCAAAGACACACAGATCATTTGATGAATAAGAAGTAAAAGGAAAGCTTTCAATCCCTTCACCCCCAAATGAGAGAGGGTCATTTTATAGGCTATCAGAAATAAAGCTTTCATATAGATATTAGTTTTATCTACAGAATATCAAACATACAATTATATAATGCCAAATAGAAGACATCATCCTGCACAACTTCCTAAGGTCCAAAGAACTTATGCTTCAATCAAGGCCACATGCAGGAAAATAATAACTCAGGTCTGCAGATGTTCAATACAATGTTCTTCTCACTATACATTTTGTTTTATGGTTTTCCTACCTTCATGCCTGAATATATACCCATCTATAAACTTTATTTTATTTTAGGCAAGCTATATTAGCTTTAATCTTCACAAAGTGTAAATTTCTGATTAGACACTATTAATAGTCAGTGGTAGGTGGCTCAATTAGTGTGAAAATGCCTCCAAATACATTTTTACACTTCTAAAAATACAGCAGTATGTAGCAAATATTATAATAGCTTCCAAACTGATATTTTTGCCTTTAGTCTCTCCCTTTTCTAGAACATCTTCACTTAACTGACAAGTCAGTCTTCCTAATGCACAGTCCTGACCTTGCTTCTCTGTTGCTCAGAAACCTTCTATGACTCCCTTAGACCTATAGTATAAAATACAAACCTAGTTTGGTAGTTGAAGCCTTCCACAGTCTAGTTCAAATCTATATTTTCCATTTTTTTTCGCATTGGTTTCTTTTGTGCACCCCAGTCAACAAGATTACTAGCTGTTTTTGATCGCATCTTGTTAACCCATTTCCACTTAGTTATATAGATTTTGCCTGGAATGCATAACTGGCTTTTCTTTGCTCCTTAAAAATCCTTCTCTTCTTTCAAAACCAACTCAAGTGCCATCTCCATTAGAAACATTTTTATGGTCTCCTCATATGAAAGTGACATTTCCCTCCTCAAACCTTCTTAATATGTCTTGCCTAGATGTATCTTTTGCCCTTATTTTCTATCATATTTATTTGTGCATTTTAAACATCTTCCCTATTGTAAATTCATAGAGGAAAGGAATTATATTTTTTATCATCTTTATGTCCTCTATGCTTTTCACAGTTCCTTACACAGTAGTTACTTAGAATTTCTCCATTGATCTAAATTGAAATAAATAGAATTGAATTTACTACCTATAGGCTGTGGAAGATATAATTGCAGTCTCTCTTGGAATTTATATTCTAGATATGGAGGGAAGATAGGTTCATAATTGCCAAAGAAAACAGTGAATTATTATTTAATGAAAGATCCAAACAATAAGTCTTACAGGGCATACAGGGAAAGAAGAAATCATTTTACCTGAGGTGGTAATAGAAAAAGTATCGATTGAGTTGATTGATGATATACTTCCAATAGGTAGAAATGCTAAAAGCCAAGGGAAACAGGGAGTGTGGTATGAGAAATTATGTGAACTCAAGAAAACATAAGGTTCATTTGGGGGATGGCAAGTAGATTGGCCTCGAACCCTGGATGGAGTAGAAATTTGGTGAGTGGTAGAAATTAGAAGTAAGTATTGAGTAGGGCTAATTGGGGGAACTTGAAATTCAAGCTAAAGAGTTATGATCTTTTTGGTAGGCAATGAACAACTTATAAAGGTTTACATGATAAAGAGATAAATTAAAAGATTATTTTGGCAGAAGTGTGTAGGAAAGGGAAAATAGCAGAATTGCAAAGACCAAGTAGAAAGAAATTACAATGGTCTGGTAATAAATTTACTAGGGCCCAAGTCAGTGCTGTGATAGTAGAGATGAAAAAGAAGGAACAAAGACAAAACATCATAATGGAAGAATTTATCATACAGAATAATTATATAGAAGAGTCCTGGACCATTTTAGTAAGAATTGTTTTACTTGTCCTAAGATGTGTAATCATATGAGCCTGGCAAGGAACAATAAAGAAAACAAAATGATGGCTTAAAAAAACAATCAAAACTATTTTGATAAAAAACAGCTCAGAGAAGGAACAGAATTCTTTTTTCAAGTCATCTTTGGGTGCATTAAGAGAACACTGTTCAAAATTATGGAGATGTTAACTCCAATTTAATCTTCATTGGCTAGAACACATGTGGAATATTGTTTTCATTTCTTGGTATGGAATTTTAGGAAGGATGTATGCATCCAGGAAAGAGCAAACTCAATTGTGAAGAGCCTCAAGTTTGTGCCCTATGAGAATGGATTGTAGGAAATTTATATTTTTAACCTGGGAAAGAAAAGACTAGAGGGCATGATTGCTCATCAAGCATTTGATTTTGTGGATGAGAAGAATTAATTATTTTGTAGGGTTCCCTGGGGCAGAATTAGGAGAATGTGTAGAAATTTAAGGAATATAATGATGCAGTATAAGGGAAAAAAAAACAAACTTCCTAACATTTCCAGCTATCTAAAAGTGGAAGAGTCTTTTCTTCAGAGGGAGGGTTTTCTATCAACTGAAGTGTAAAGGCAGTGACTGAATGATTACGTCTGAGTTTTAGAACTACTCCAGGCAACCAGACTTCTCCATGATCTTCTAAGAGCTCTCAGGACTGACAGTATCAGAGACCTGGGTCAGGTCAACAAGGATTGTGTACAGACCTCTGTTCTGCTCCTGGTATTTCTCCTGGCATTGTTTGTTGACACCATGTCAACCCTTCCTCAACCCTTTTTGTAGTCACATTGGCTCTCAGGTAGATGACCATCTTCCAGGTGAAGGATCATCCAATTATGGATGATTCTGGCAAAAATCTTGCCAGCAATGCCAGAGAGAGAGAATGAGAGAGAGAGAGAGA